>NC_036849.1:30209356-30232254 GCF_002910315.2 Salvelinus sp. IW2-2015
TAGTAGTAGTAATGGTGATTGTAGTAGTAGTAGTAGTAGTAATGGTGATTGTGTAGTAGTAGTAGTAGTGTAGTAGTAATGGTGATTGTAGTAGTAGTAGTATGGTGATTGTAGTAGTAGTATAGTGTAGTGTAGTATGGGTGATTGTAGTAGTAGTGTAGTAGTAATGGTGATTGTAGTAGTAGTAAGTGGTGATTGTAGTAGTAGTAGGTAGTAGTAAGTGGTGATTGTAGTAGTAGTAGTAGTAGTAGTAGTAGTAGATGGTGATGTAGTAGTAGTAGTAGTAGTAAGTGGTGATTGTAGTAGTAGTAGTAGTAGTAGATGGTGATTGTAGTAGTAGTAGTAAATGGTAATGTAGTAGTAGTAGTAGTAGTAGGTAGTAGTAGTAATGGTGTTGATAGTGTTATGGTGTATCTGTAGTAGTAGTAGTAGTAATGGTGATAGTAGTAGTAGTAGTAGTAGTAGTAGTAGTAGTAATGGTGATTGTAGTAGTAGTAGTAATGGTGATAGTAGTAGTAGTAGTAGTAATGGTGATAGTAGTAGTAGTAGTGATGGTGGTAGTAGTAGTAGTAGTGATGGTGGTAGTAGTAGTAATGGTGATGGTAGAAGTAGTAGTAGTAGTAGTAGCAGTAGTAGTCTTGAGGGAGACAATAACATGTTGCTGATTAACACACACAGCATTCAGGGTGTGTATGTGTCCAGGCTGATAATTTCCAAGCAAAATATTGACTAGAGTGGAGACTACTCCTATGCTTTGCACCAATAAAATAACATTAACTAGGCCAGTCACGTGACTGGGCCAATGCCATTTCTATTGTGTACTACTCTCCATTGTCCTAATGTCCACTTCCTATTCTAGGTCAAGTCTGAACAAGGCACTAGGTCAGGTGGTCCTGGTATTCATCGACCCTCTCTATCCTACTGTTAGGATTAGGGCTATGAGTTTTCTTCTGACCAGGGAGAAAAAAATAACGATTTTATAAAACTAGTTACTACTAGTTTACAACTAGTTAAAAAAAGTGTACAACTATTGATCAGATCAAATGTTATTAGTCACATGCTTCGTAAAACAACAGGCATCACCTATAACTAGGGCCCAGAGTTTTTCCTTGTCGTGTCAAGTGGTCACTCCTGGCCCTAGTTATGATAAACAACAAAATGTCAGCTTTGGCAGGCAATAAGTTCCTTCTATTGTCTGGAAAGCACAGTGTTCAGAGAGGTTATATTTGCCCTGGAAACTGCAGAGTGATAGGACTATGAGCTAAAACCTTTGAAAATATATATTTTTGGTTGAAAATACGTATTTTCAATGTCTGGTGCTCACTGAGTGTCAGATGAAGTGTTGGAGCAGAACATCCTCCTGCCTTGCTACTCGTAAACACTTTGGACTGCGCTGCTGTGAACGAGACATTTCCTTCTCCCTGTCCTCTCAACAACACGCCAACTATATTCCTCCTTGGGTGGGAGTAGAATTAAACCTCAAATATGGGTCACTCACAGGACACGTCACACAGAGTCATGCTGCACACTTCAAACTTGGCAGAGGCAAGTGCAAATGGGCTGTGTCCCAAATGATACCCAATACCATGTATAGGGTGCCATTTTGGGGGGAAAAACATTTGCACTTGCCTCTGCCAAGTTTGAAGTGCACTACTTTTGGGACGCAGGTGTGGTCACGTGGCGTACTATTATAGATAACCTGAGACGATATATCCCCAAGGTGTAATATTTATAGTGGTTGCTATGATGTTTGAGTGATTTGCGAGGCGCTAGCTGTGACGTTGTCACTGCGTTTCCTGTGAAGGAGATACTACTACTAACTTGTAAATGTTTGACAGAAGTTTTACTCCGCAGTTGAAAGAAAACAGGACAGAAAGGTCAAGGGTTTCAGTTTGACACAGATTGAAGTTCACAATAGGTGGGGATGTAACACATCATGATGGAAGTTTGAGTAGACATATGCATTCATATGCACATTGAGTGATCGTGTGAGATGGATTGAGGCTTAGGCTAGTCATTGTATCCCCTTTAGGGGTTCTAGAAGAGAATATTTTCACCCCTTATGTCTCTGAAATGTGTTAGTATGATAATGAATTAAACTGTGTGTTATATATAATGTGTAATAGTGTTCTCCACAATGCACGCCTAGGTACGTAGGTTTCCATGACATGCTAGCTACCTCCTGATCCCCCCCCCCCTCACACGTCACTACCTCATGTCGTCATTGCCTACGCCCTCACCATCTCTGGGACCCCCCCATGGTGAGCCCCTATTCCGACTAGGCCTCAGGGTGCCGGGGGTGTGAGATTGCACACTTTGTACCTTGTTTACACTCCAGCCAAAGGCTCTCTCTTCCCCCCTTTCTCTTTTCGGCCTGCCCTAGGCCCCACTCCGAATCCACGAGCTCGCATGCTCACCCTCAATAGGGTTTGTTTAGCATTTCCACCCCAACTGGACCACCCCTGTCCCTCCTCATCTCCCTTTTCCCATCGACACCTTGACAATGTCATCAGCAATGCATTTCAACCTTTTCATTGTTGTTGTGCCTCCGACGCCCAGTCCCATGGGTGTAGTGTTGTGTAGATAGGAATATGCTAGGTCTTGAATGGATCTTTTTGTCATTTATTTTGTCAGACATATTGAAACTTGTCCCTACCTGGGTAGACTGGTTCTACGTGATTGAACTGGGTCATATTCATTAGGGCAAAGCGTAGCAAAAGCTTCACAATGGAAACCAAAAAACTGTTTTGCAGTAGTAGTGATGGTGATAGTAGTAGTAGTGATGGTGATAGTAGTAGTAGTATTAGTGATGGTGATAGTAGTAATAGTAGTAGTGATGGTAGTAGTAATATTAGTGATGGTGATAGTAGTAGTGATGGTAATAGTAGTAGTAGCAGTGATGGTGGTAGTAGTAGTAGTGGTAGTGATGGTGGTGGTAGTAGTAGTAGTAGTAGTAGTGATGGTGGTAGTAGTAGTAGTGGTAGTGATGGTGGTAGTAGTAGTAGTAGTAGTAGTGATGGTGATAGTAGTAGTAGTGATGGTGGTAGATGTCAGTTTCCTTCTGTTTGTTAACTAATGAATACAACCCTGGTGTTTGAAGAGAGAGACTGTAGCTAGTCTAGCTAGCAAGACTGTTGAAAGCCTTTGCTTCATGTGACCCATATTTTATGAAATGTCTCTGAATAAATTCCAGTCATATCTGGTGAAATGGCGGGGTTGAAGGGGAGGGTTGGGTCATGGGTGGGTGGAAGGAGAGCTGAACTTGTGCATATTTAGGGTGTAGCCTAGTCGCTGTAGGGCAATAATGACTATGGGTTGAAACACTATAACTTACTGTGTCGTGTAGATAAAGAAGGGATTGTGAAGGAGGGACTCTGTGTATTTAAATGCCCGGCAATGGCTTACTAATGTGTTGACAATTGCTGTATTGAGCTGTTAACTCACTGTGTTTGAGCTCAACATTCTTTTAGCTACTGTTAGTGTGTGTCTCATTCTGTTCTGTAGCTCTCTGTACTTGACTGTGTGTTGTTAGTATTTGGTGGTTGAGTGATTTTCTTTTCTTTTCTTCCCCCCTGTGGTATGTTAGCTGACACATAGGCCTTGTATTTTCACTCGTAAAACTGTTTGCAAAGCACTGACTCTCCATCCAAAACCTCACTACAAACACAAACTCACAGGCCTCAGCTGTGACTTTGCAAAGTTGCTGGGCAAAACTGAGGTAAAATGTTAAAGGAGGAGGGCCACAGAGCTGTCAACAACACACGGCTGCCATTTTAACCACCACACGTCATGTAATCATGTCTGTAGTTTCTGTATTTGACAATTACATTTAGACTAGATGTGAAAGTGTCACATTTTAATCCATGAGGTCCAATGCAGCCATTTTTATCTTAATATCAAATTATTTCTGTGTAACAATTAAGTACCTTACTGTGATTGTTTTCAAAAAAAAAAATTATTCAAAAATTAACAAAAATAGCTTCTCAGCAAAGAGCCATTTCTCAAACAAGAATTTTGATAGGACTGTCTGGGAGTGGTCTGAGTGGAGAGGGGAAAACTGAAAACTAGCTGTTATTGGCAGAGAGGTTTGGAACCTTCTTTCTTATTGGTCTATTAACTAATTTACCTAAAAGCAGGCCAAAACTCCATCCCAACAAAACAGGCTGAAATTTCAGGTGTTTTTTCCCAACAACTAAAACACTAAAAGGGCATTATCATAATTTTCACAATTTGACAGTATTATTCCAATCTCATAGTGTGGAAATATGTATAAAACACAGGGAAATCTAGTTTTTGACTGTACTGGGCCTTTAACAGTGTGGTAGTTGCCATCTTTCCTCAATTCCCCCTCTGGGCAGTGTCTCTCTATCCATTTCCTTCCTCTAGATCGGTCAAAAGGAGAAGTCCTATCTTGATGCAGGTTGAACAATATGGAAGGGAACAAACCAGTCCACAAAACAGACATTAGCCTATATAGTTACTAATGTATTGTTACCATAAGTAGCACTGGTAGACTACAAATGTTTGCTTCACTACCAAGTTGATGTAACTAAAACACAGTTATCGGTTGTCATGGTGAAGGTGACAAGGACAGTAAATAGACTATGTAGTAGGCAGAGTTAGTGCACCTAAAGTGAACTTGTGTGTGTGCACGTGTGCTGTAAGGATTAGGCAGGTTCTCTTGTGGTCTCCCTGCCGCCTGCTGTGTGCGGCTGCCACAGATGTCACTAACAGACGGATGGGACATGTGGTGGAGGACAGAGCGACAATGACACCTTTCTTCCCCCGCGCCATGTTTCAGTCCAAATCCACTAGCTGCTCACATTCTCCAGCCTCCTCTCAGGGACCAAATTCACAAAGCATCTCGGAGGAGGAGTGCTGATCTAGGATCAGTACAGTATGGTTTACTTAGGGCCAGGAGTTTTTCCTGACCCTGTGTCATGACAGGAAACCTCTGGACCTACAGCCTCCTATGTATGGTCTGCAGTATGGGAACACAGTAGCTGCTTTGCCAGAATCTCCCTTGTCAGTTTGTAGCCTATCCATGGTTACAACATGGTGAGAAAAGAGAACCAGTGCAACAAAGACCCTAGTTTAAAAGTTAAAACTACAAATGATCACTTAAGAAAACTACAAATGAGTAGCTACACCTCTGTGTATCTAGTTGTACTGTAATGACGTCACTGGGTAGTCGTACACAGGGTTTATTGCAGCGCCAGGTCATGACACGTGTCACATAGCCTAGTTTGTGTGTGTGTGTGTGTGTGTGTGTGTGGTTGGGTGTGTTGTGTGTGTGGTGTGTGTGGTGTGTGTTGTGTGTGTGTGTGTGTGTGTGTGTGTGTGTGTGTGTGTGTGTGTGTGGTGTGTTGTGTGTGTGTGTGTGTGTGTGTTAGAGAGAGAGAGAACACAGCTGGGGGGGGTGGTAAAACCCCTACCCTTTCTGTCTCCTCCAGCAGTACCTGCGGTGCCCCCAGGGCAGGCGTCCCCACTGCCACTGAACTCATTTTAGTGTGTGTTGGGGAGGATGGAGCAAACCATTGCTGCAGTATGGGGGTGTTGTGTGTGGGTGGTGATGGAGCACATCATTGATGCAATATGGGGGTGTTGTGTGTGTGCGTGCGTGTGTGTGGGAGGGGGGGGGGGTAAAAGTGGGTCCTATCTGTGAGAGGGGTATAAGACGAAGTGTGGAGAGATTGAGAAAATGGGAGAGGGATAAAGAGGGGTTGGGGAGGTGTGTAATGTGCTCCAAGCAGCAGTTACTAATTACATACAGCATGACCATCTGGATGAAATCCTATGCCTCGTTAGCTAGTTCAGTCAGCAGTGTGTAGAGTTTTCTTATTATTTTTTTAGAGGTGGTGTGTGTTGGCGAGGGGCGCCGTGCAGTTTGGGGACAATGGTGCACTGTACAGGTCTGGTTGTGATGAATAAATGTGTTGTCAAATTGGACATGTGTGTGTGTCCATAACCGAGTGTGTGTGTGTGTGTGTGTGTCCACAACCAAGTGTGTGTGTGTGTGTGTGTGTGTGTGTCCATAACCAAGTGTGTGTGTTTGTGTCCATAACCGTGTGTGTGTATGTGTCCATAACCGAGTGTGTTTATGTGTCCATAACCGAGTGTGTGTTTGTGTCCATAACCAAGTGTGTGTGTTGTGTCCATAACCAAGTGTGTTTTTGTGTCCATAACCAAGTGTGTGTCCATAACCGTGTGTGTGTGTCCATAACCGTGTTGTGGTGTGTGTGTGGTGTGTGTGGTGTGTGGTGTGTGGTGTGTGTGTGTGTGTTGTGTGTGTGTGTGGTGTGTGTGTGTGTGTGTGTGTGTGTGTGTGTTCATTTAAACGTGTGTGTGTGTGTGTGTGTCCGTCCATAAACGAGTGTGTGTGTTTGTGTCCATAACCATGACTGGAACGAATTGCAAAAATCGCTGAAGCTGGAGACTCGTATGTTCCTCACTAACTTTAAACATCACTATCTGAGCAGCTCACCGATCGCTGCAGCTGTACACAGCCCATCTGTAAATAGCCCATCCAATCTACCTTCCTCATCCCCCATATTGTTTTTAATTACTTTTCTGCTCTTTTGCACATCAGTATTTCTACTTGCACACCATCATCTGCTCATCTATCACTCCAGTGTTAATCTGCTAAATTGTAATTACTTCGTACTATGGCCTATTTATTGCCTTACCTCCTCACGCCATTTGCACACACTGTATATAGACTTTTTTTCTTTTTCTCCATAATGTGTTATTGACTACGTTTGTTTATTCCATGTGTAACTCTGTGTTGTTTTTTGTGTCGCACTGCTTTGCTTTATCTTGGCCAGGTCGCAGTGAGAACTAAATTAGAACTTTTCTCAACTAGCTTACCTGGTTAAAGGTGAAATAAAAAAATAAAAAAATAACAGAGTGTGTGTGGTAGCAGTGGACCTCCTAGTAGTGTGTGTGTGTGTGTGTGTGTGTGTGTGTGTGTGGTGTGTGTGTGTGTGTGTGTGTGTGTGTGTGTGTGTGTGTGTGTGTGTGTGTGTGTGTGTGTGTGTGTGTGTGTGTGTGTGTGTGTGTGTGTGAGCCCCCTGTGTGTTTACTGGAGAAAGAAGAGGGCTAAAGAAGGAGTGAAGAGGTCATGGGTGAAAGGAGGAGGAGAGGAAGTGGGAGGACGGGGTTGGTGAGTTGAGTGAGTCCAGGGATTTCCTGGCGTTTGGCGGGCAGTGCTCCCCACACACACACACACACACTCCCGCTGGCGTTCCGCTGGCGCCTAGACCAAGTGTGCTACATACTGTCTTAAAAGACCTTCACTTGAAAAATGAGGAGGAAAAAGCAGTACTTTTTGTCCATTTTGAGACGCCGTAGCCAGTATATACTTCCTAAAAAAGCTACTTCAAGAAATCTGTCATTAACTTTGACATTTTTGCAGAGGAGATCTTAGTCAGGTAATTTTGCATCTGACAGATGTTTGGTGTGGTATTTCTCAAGTGAAAAATGTGCATGAGGACAGGCCGTCTGTCGTTGAATGACAACAGGCATTTACATCATTGAAACATCCCTACTGTTGACCAATCTCCGACGAGCGGGCGTAGACCTCGGCTGCCGACTTCGGTTTCCCTCGAGAAAATGTTTTGTTTGCCCGAACAGCCCCAAAACGAACGAAAAGTTGTCATAATATATGCACAAACTGTTCCGAACTGTTTTGGATGGGAAGCATGTGGACGCATTTAGAAGTCTGACAATGTGATTGCATTTAGAAGTCTGACAATGTGAGGGCATTTAGAAGTCTGACAATGTGAGTGCATTTAGAAGTCTGACAATGTGAGGGCATTTAGAAGTCTGACAATGTGAGGCCTGTGAGGGCATTTGAAAGTCTTTGACAATGTGAGGGTCTTTAGAAGTCTTTGACAATGTGAGGGTCTTTAGAAGTCTTTGACAATGTGAGGGTCTAGAATCTTTGACAATGTGAGGGTCTTTAGAAGTCTTTGACAATGTGAGGGTCTTTAGAAGTCTTTGACAATGTGAGGGTCTATAGAAGTCTTTGACAATGTGAGGGTCTTCAGAAGTCTTTGACAATGTGAGGGTCTTTAGAAGTCTTTGACAATGTGAGGGTCTTTAGAAGTCTTTGACAATGTGAGGGTCTATAGAAGTCTTTGACAATGTGAGGGTCTTAGAAGTCTTTGACAATGTGAGGGTCTTTAGAAGTCTTTGCAATGTGAGGGTCTATAGAAGTCTTTGACAATGTGAGGGTCTATAGAAGTCTTTGACAATGTGAGGGTCTATAGAAGTCTTTGACAATGTGAGGGTCTATAGAAGTCTTTGACAATGTGAGGGTCTTTGTCCCTGCTCTTGTTCACTTTTCTTTGAAAAGAAATGATTGGTTTAAGAAAACTCTTTAGCCTGCGTCATCCAAGGATTTGAAATGTGTGGGAAGTAGTGAACGAGTGAGTGTACACTGCAGGAGAAAGGAGTTATTATTGGGACACATACTCTGTCTCAAGCTGTCTTTAACCCCTTTGTCCCTCTTCTTTATCTCCCCCCATAGGCCAAGAGGAAGCTGGACCTAGAAGACCCCCTCTACCTCCCTGACTTCAGGACCCCTAAAGGAAAGGGGAAACCGGCCACAGCCAGTCATCCAAGTCCCAAAAGTGAGTATCTGCATCAATGAGAAAAAGCAAGGCCCCCTACTTAACGTTTCTTCATAAACACTGGCCCCCTACTTAACATTTCTTCATAAACACTGGCCCCCTACTTTAACGTTTCTTCATAAACACTGGCCCCTACTTTAACGTTTCTTCATAAACACTGGCCCCCTACTTTAACGTTTCTTCATAAACACTGGCCCCCTACTTTAACGTTTCTTCATAAACACTGGCCCCTACTTTAACGTTTCTTCATAAACACTGGCCCCCTACTTTAACGTTTCTTCATAAACACTGGCCCCCTACTTTAACGTTTCTTCATAAACACTGGCCCCCTACTTTAACGTTTCTTCATAAACACTGGCCCCTACTTTAACATTTCTTCATAAACACTGGCCCCCTACTTTAACATTCTTCATAAACACTGGCCCCCTACTTTAACGTTTCTTCATAAACACTGGCCCCCTACTTTAACGTTTCTTCATAAACACTGGCCCCCTACTTAACGTTTCTTCATAAGTACGGCCCCTAACTTAACGTATCTTCATTCTCATATAAGGGATGGTTTGCATAAAGCGACACAACATCAATTCATCCATCCTTCCATCTGCCCATCAAACCATCCACCCATCAATCAATCCATAAATTCATCCATCCATCCATCTGCCCATCAATCCATCCATCCACCCATCAATCAATCCATCAATTCATCCATCCATCCATCTGCCCATCAAGCCATCTGCCCATCAATCCATCCACCCATCAATCTATCCACCCGTCAATCCATCCACCCATCAATCCATCCATCCGCCCATCAATCCATCCACCACCAATCCATCCATCAATCCATCCACCCACCAATCCACCCATCAATCCATCCACCCACCAATCCACCCATCTGTCAATCCATCCACCCATCAATCTATCCACCCGTCAATCCATCCACCCATCAATCCATCCATCCGCCCATCAATCCATCCACCCACCAATCCATCCATCAATCCATCCACCCACCAATCCACCCATCAATCCATCCACCCACCAATCCACACATCCATCAATCCATCCATCCATCAATCCATCCAACCATCAATCTCTCCCAGTCAACATCCCCATATACAGATATGATCGTACATGTGTATTACAGTACCAGTCAAAAGTTTGGACACATCTACTCATTCAAATGTTGTTCTTTATTTTACTATTTTCTACATTGTAGAATAATAGTGAAGACATCAAAACTATGAAATAACACATATGGAATCATGTAGTAACCAAAAAAGTTAACATCAAGGCAAAGGGTGGCTACTTTGAAGAATCTCAAATATAAAATAATTTTGATTTGTTTAACACTTTTTTGGTTACTACATGATTCCATAAGTGTTATTTCATAGTTTTGATGTCTTCACTATTATTCTACAATGTAGAAAATAGTAAAAAAGAAAGAACATTTGAATGAGTAGGTGTGTCCAAACTTTTGACCTATATTGTACCTAGATAAACAATATAGGCATATCATACTTGCCCTGCATTCCCCAACACGTCTCACTGTATGACTATGATCCTCAGCGCCCAAGTCTCCCGGTGAGAGACGCGCACGACACCTCGCTCGGTTTGCTGACAAGAAGTTTGTTGGGACCTGCTGAGCGAGTCACCTGACGGCGTGCTGGACCTCAACTGGGCCACCGAGGTCCTCGAGGTGCAGAAGAGACGCATCTATGACATCACCAACGTGCTGGAGGGCGTGCAGCTGATCCGCAAGAAGTCCAAGAACAACATCCAGTGGTTGTGAGTAGCACACTAAGGAGATGTGGACAAGTACACTTAGGAAAGTATCCCTAGAACAAGTAGCTTCTCATCACTGGGTCTAATTCCAAATCACGCCTCTAATCCTGGCTGTTTTTTTGGGTTAGCAATATGGTAATAGGTTCAAACCATACCTGACCATAACCTGTACTGTGACGTACAGATCCTATTCAGCGTGTTTGAGTCAATCAGTAGTTCGGGCAAAGCATGGCACAGAAACAATAATATATCTGACTGCAATGTAGGCCATCTTAAACACGTACATTGTCTAGCAACTCCAGGTGGCTGATAATGTAAAATATGTGTCCGTTGCGTCCCAGGGTGGGCGGCGTGTTCGAGGGCTCGGCCAGCAGCGGGGAGAAGTCACGTGCCCTGCGGCGGGAGCTGGGTGAGCTGGAGAGGGCCGAGAAGGCCTTGGATGACCTGATCACGTCCAGTAGTGCCCAGATCAAGGAGCTGACCGAACACAGAGACAACCAGCGGCTAGGCTACGTTACCTACCAGGACATCAGGTCGATAGCCCGTCTGCAGGACCAGACGGTCATCGCCGTCAAGGCCCCATCAGAAACCAAGCTGGAGGTCCCAGAGTCCTCAGGGGTGAGTGGTCAACGGTCAGAGATACACGGAGCTGGCTGTTAGCGTGTCGTTAACACCGGAGCGGATCGGCTAGCCTATTTCTGCTTTCGTTTAAGAAATAAAAAAAGACAAGGAGTATTTCAAATCAGACTGACGTAGTTCCTGATACAGTATACTGGATTGATATATAGTTCCAGGTCGTTATTGTAAGAAGATCATGTGTTCTCGGTGATTTACTGGGTCTAAATAAAGGCAGTATGGTTTAGGTCAGCGGTTCCCAAACTTGGTCCTCGGGACCCCAAGGGGTACATGTTTTGGTTTTTGCCCCCAGCACTACACAGCTGATTCAAATCATCAAAGCTTGATGATGAGTTGGATATTTGAATCAGCTATGTCGTCCTGGGGGGGGGCCCAGGATCGAGTTTGGGAACCCCTGGTGTAGGAGGACGTGTCTAACATTCTTACCAAACCGTTTCATGTGGTTTCCTCTCGTACAACTACTTACATTACGGCCCACGTCTTGACTCTGCGCCACCAGAGTCTCTGGGTTCGCGCCCAGGCTGGGCTGGGTTCGCGCCCAGGCTCTGTCGCAGCCGGCCGCAACCGGGAGATCCGTGGGGCGACGCACAATTGGCATAGCGTCGTCCGGGTTAGGGAGGGTTTGGCCGGTAGGGAGGGTTTGGCCGGTAGGGATATCCTTGTCTCAGTATGTAAAAAATGTAATAAAAATGTATGCACTCTACTGTAAGTCGCTCTGGATAAGAGCGTCTGCTCTTGGCCGGTAGGGATATCCTTGTCTCAGTATGTAAAAAAAAATGTTATAAAATGTATGCACTCTACTGTAAGTCGCTCTGGATAAGAGCGTCTGCTAAATGACTAAAATGTAAATGTAAAAATGTCTTGAGGAAGGACCCATTTTTGCAATTACTGCATTACTAAACTATTTATTGCACGTCTACAGCTGTATTTGTGGATTCAATCTGTGAATGTACTAGCCTTTGTGTAATGATGTTTTTATGATGACTTTAACAAAATTTATTTTCACACGTTGCATTGTCCTCACTGTATATAATGCAGTTACAGGCAACACTTTACATTACGTTGCTTTTCTACTGTGATTAAATGAGTAACAACATTGTATTAACATGAGCTTCCCGTTGTCCCGTACCCTCAGGGCTCCCAACAGATCTACCTGAAGAGTAAGAACGGCCCCATCGAGGTGTACCTCTGTCCCGAGGAAGGTCTGGAGGATGCCAGCCCCGTCAAGAGCACCACCACCCCCAGGAAAGAGTACTCTCATCACCCCCTGGGTCACACTGCCACCACCTCCCCAGCCATGGCACCACCACAGTACACCACCATCAAACAGGAGGTCAAGCAGGAGCCCATGGAGGGTAAGCTGAACTGGGGGGCTTGTGATTGATACAGCTGAGGTCCACATTAAGTGGTTTACTGACCTAATCTCTCTGTCTCTCTCTCTCTGTTCCTCTCTCTCTGTTCCTCTCTCTCTCTCTCTTTCTCTCTTCTCTCTTCCTCTGTCTTCTTCTTGTTCCCTCTCTCCTCTGTTTTCCCTCTCTCTCTCTCTCTCGTTCTCTCTCTCTCGTTCTCTCTCTCTCGTTCTCTCTCTCCTAGCTGAACTCTCCAGACCAACACCGGTGGTCCCCAACTCTTCCACCAGCAGCAGCACTACCCTCCTGGACGTAGAAGGTCTCCTGGGCCTTCCCCCCAGCATGCTCCAGATGACAGAGGACCAGCTCCCAGGCCCCGGGTTCACCCCTGACCCCAACGCCCCCTTTGTCAGCTTCTCACCGCCCCTAGACCACGACGACTACCTATGGGGGCTGGAGGACAGCGAGGGCGTGTCCGACTTCTTCGACACCTACGACCTGGGAGACCTGCTGCGAAGCTGAGAGACGTAGATAGACTTTGAATCCTAAATCAAGCTCTACATTCTAATCACTTGAGTAGATCTGAGAGGGTTGGATAGGTGTAAAGTGGCACTGGCAACCCTGTCAGGGTTTTTAAGGTTTACGGTCTAGCAGTTGATTTGGGATTCAGGAAGAGAGGGAGGGAGAGGAGGGATGGGAGAGGGTAGACTATCTGCACGAATAGGGCCAGGAGTTCTTCCCACATCGTGTGACCTGGAGAAACTTGTTCATCTAGTTATAGCTTAGTTCTGACCATACAAACAGAATCACTAAATAGAATGAATACAAATAGTAATTGACCTGACCAGGAAAACCTCCAGGCCCCAGTTGTAAAAGGATATAAGTGGTCAGGGAAAACTCCAGGCCCTATTCATGAGGGAGTAGTGTCCTCTGTCGGGGTACGGGGTAGGGAGGAAATGTTACACTATGAAGCCATTAACTCTTTGCTTTAGCCATGTCTATTCCACGTTAATGATTTGTCCGAAAAAAATGGGTCTCTTTGTGTTAATTGTACAAATATTTTTATACCTTTGTGGTTTGGAATTCAGAGTAGGGCCTGGATTGACACTGGTGTGTGTGTTTGTGTGTGTCCAGCTTATAAAGCACTCAATGTTTTTGTTTTGTGTATTTGTATAGCGGACAGTTCGTATCCGTCACATTTAAATTGTAATGTGTGCTGCGTAAAAATATAGACACAGCACATTTTGTATGAATATCTGATGAGCAAAAAACCCCGCAAAAAACAACTTGGGCATTTTGGGTAGGGGGTGTTATATTAACTCTCAGGAATGTTGTCTTTTCCAGTCAAAATGTTTATAGTACCGCTCTTTGGCCATTAGGGGGAAACATTGTATTATGTCAGCTTAAACTCGCCATCTTTACAGGGTTGAATCATTGTATGTGAAGCTAAACCAGGGTCATGTTCATAAGGAAGAACATTTATAGAACTCGGAGTTAAACATGACCCTGGCACTACCCGAACGTGTCCAATAAGAACGTAGATTGTCTTTGTCCGTTGCAAAATGTTTCAAAACGTTGTGCCCTGTTGAACACGACCCAGGTACCAACCATGGAGTCTCTGGTGCTAACATAATATGGCGTTTCAACAAGGTGTAGGAGTATGGGTAATTTAGTTGTTGGGTATACCCAAGACATTTGTTTATATTGGGGATCTGGTCACTGCCTCCAGCCTCCAGCTTTATGGATAGTCAGGTAGTGTAATCTTCTGTGTCCCGTGACAGGATGTGTCCACATCACATCGTAGAGGTTAGTTAGAAGCTGTTCTGGACCCATAGCCAAATGGTTTTGACCAGAGGCCCATAAGAAATAAGGTGCTATTTGGGATGCTTCCTGGGTCTTTTTAGTGAAGGATATTATCTACCAATCCCTATTCTATATGTCCCTATTCTATATGTGACTGACTACAGTATCGTGCTTTGCTTGCGAATCGGCAGCTAGGTTTCACATCCTGAAGCTTCTCTATCAAGATGCATTTGATAGTGTTTAAAAAAAAAAAAAAAAGTTAACTTTGTAGTATTGAATGACTATATTTCCAAGGAAATTATCCAGTAAGGGTAATAATATACGACAACATCTGGCTTTTAATGTGTGTTTTGATTTAGTCAGTCATTAAGATTAAATAGAGGGCAATCGTCATATCCCCGCTTCTTCTGAAACTAGATGAAGTCTTTGATTCAATGGTGGTTTGTGTGTTGTCAAACCCACTCTAGGGATCAAAGAGGATGTCATATCTTTTCTCTGTTTTCTTTAGTTAATGAAGGCTTAGCCCCACGTGTGTGGTAGTTTAAACCTCGGAGAAAAGAGCCAGAATGGTACCCCAAGGTCAAAGTTGGGTCTCTTTAGACTGAGTTGTGTTCATTAGGCACCAAAACGGAACAAAACGTACTGAAATGCGGAGGAACTATCACTGATTGTTGTTTCCCATTGCAAAGTGTTTTAAAACGTTTTCCATGGTGTGCTCTAATGAACACTAGTCTAGGAGTTTAAAGGATTTGGACACATCTGAGGACAAATTTTTTACTGAATTGTATTTTGGTGCATTTTCTGCCTCTTTCCACAATGTGGGTTTAAGTCAATTGTCCTGTCCTAACAAACTTGAATATTTTGTGTGTGTGTGTGAATGTGAAAGGGTGGGAAAGGTGTAGATTTTTAGACAATTTGAATACAACAATCTAGTTTTTTTTAAATGGAGTATTATTTTTTGTAACTGTACAGAATTGATTTTGTATTTATAATCTTTTTCCTGAAGTAATTTGGAAAGTTTAATACTGACCATTGTTAAAGAGCAACGGTCTCTGATTGACATGCGGCACTTAATATTTTGTAATATTGGGGTCTGTTTGAATAAATAAAGTATTGACGCCATGGTGTAAACTTTCCCGATTCTGTCCATTTCCTATGACATCATTCATTGATTTGCTATGGCAGGCCGTGCCAGTAGTCTTGGCAGACATCACATGTAGGTCAATGATAGATATCTCATTGTTCTTTTCTGTCTTCAAAGCAGTAAACTCCCTTCCGTAGGGTTGTGTTTGCCTAGTTCAATACTAAACCAGTTTGATCAGAGAATCTTAATGGACTAATAACTAATCCTGTTTAGACTTGCTTCAAATGATTCCTCAAAGCAGAGAATTCTGGTTAATATGTCATGGTAACAGATTCAAACACAAACCTCAGTATCAACACAGACTTGAATATAAATGTAGTACCATGACCCAGCATCATCTCCAGTGTGGGTGTCTTAGCTCCACAACACTGACACCAATTGAGCTAACATGCCACTACTTGGAAAGCATTTGCCTATCTCTCTGTTCGAATTTGGCACAAGGACTGAGGACTTTCAGGGTAACATCACATTGATGCAATGAATTGTGACATTCCCACACGCTGACTGAATAGGGCAACATGAGCAGTAACAACAACACTGACACAGCTATTAACTTACTCTGGCAGGTGGACAAAAAAAAACACTAAAAAGCCACAGTCATTCTTTGGACTTTGAAAGTTGCCAGGGGAAACCTGCAAACAATAGATAGCGGATGAAGCTAAGGTCAAGGGGTTAGGGGTTACGATGGAACTGGATACAATGGAATTTTCCCCCCATGGTAGCCAAGTAACCTCAGGCCAAGTAACCTTTCTTTTACAGCTAAGAAAGCGCTAAAATGAAATGTGTATTGGATTGGTGTTGATCTGTGTATTTCTGTGTTGGGCAGAGACCTAACTGCTATCATTCTCCAAAGACAATGAAAAAACATCCGAGCATTGATAAAGGTTCAGCTTTAAAAGGTCCAATGCAGACATTTTTATCTGAATATCAAATCATTTCTGGTTTTAAGAATGAAGTACCTTACCTGTGATTGTTTTACATTAAAACGGTCAAAAATAAACAAAAATGGCTTCTTAGCAAAGAGACATTTCTCAATAATTTTGCTAGGACTGTCTGCGAAGGGGAAAAGGGAAAACTAGTTGTTATTGGCAGAGATGTTTGGAACTCTCTTTCTTATTGGTCTATTAACTAATTTACTGTCTGGGGTGTCACCAGGCAGACCAAAAGTCCATCCCACCACAACAGGCTGAAATGTACACTAAAAGGGCATTGTCTTCATTTTCACAGTATTATTCCAACCTCATATTGTGTAAATACAGTGGTGGAAAAAGTAACCAACTGTCATACTTGAGTAAAAGTAAAGATACCTTAATGGAAAATGATTCAAGTAAAAGTAAAAGTCACCCAGTAAAATTCTACTTGAGGAAAAGTCTAAAAGTATTTGATTTAAAATATATCAAAAGTAAAAGTATCATTTAAAATTCCTTAAATTAAGCAAACCAAAAGGCACCATTTTCTAGTTTTTTATTTATTTACGGAGAGCCAGGGGCACACTCCAACACTCAGGCATCATTTACAAACAAAGCATATCGGTTTAGTGAGTCCCCCAGAACAGAGGCAGTAGAGATGACCAGGGAAGTTCTGTTGATATGCGCGTGAATTTGACTATTATCCTGTCCTGCTAAGCATTCAAAATGTAACGGGGTACTTTTGGGTGCAAGGAAAATGTATGAAGTAAAAAGTACAATATTTTCTAAAGGAATGTGGTGAAGTAAAAGTAGTCAAAAATATAAATAGTAAAGTATAGTACAGATACCACAAAAAACTACTTAAGTAGTACTTCAAAGTATTTTTACTTACGTACTTTACACCACTGTGTAAATATACGCTGAGTTTACAAAACATTAGGAACACCTTCCTAATATTGAGTTGCACCCCCTTTTGCCCTCAGAAGAGCCTCAATTCATCTTGGGGAATGGACTCAACAAGGTGTCTAAAGCATTCCACAGGGATGCCGGCCCATGTTGACTCCAATGCTTCCCACAGTGGGTGTCAAGTTGGCTGGATGTCCTTTGGGTGGTGGACCATTCTTGATACACACGGGATACTGTTGAGCGTGGAAAATCCAGCTGCATTGCAGTTGTTGACACAATCAAACCGGTGCGTCTGGCACCTACTACCATATCCCGTTCAAAGGACCTTAAATCTTTTCTCTTGCTCATTCACCTACTGAATGGCACACATACACACAATCCATGTCTCAATTGTCTCACGGCTTAAAAATCCTTCTTTAACTGGTCTCCTCCCCTTCATCTAAACTGGTTGAAATGGATTCAACAAGTGACATCAATAAGGGATCATAGCTTTCACCTGGTCAGCCTATGTCATGGAAAGAGCAGGTGTTCCTAATGTTTTGTACACTCTGTGTATATAAAACACAAGAAAATCACATTTCTGACTGCACTGGGCCTTTAATACTTTGTTTATCTTGTGTTTTTAATGTAAGTGAAGAACAATCTAGTCTGAGCCACCTGCCTATCTTTAAATGGCTGACATTCAGTCAATCTGCAAGTCCTGGTGTGTTCCTCTCATTAGTGTGTTGCCAGGGGGAACCTGCGGACAATAGATAGCAGATGAAGCTAATGTCAAGGGGTTAGGGGTTAGTAGTCAGGATGGAACTGGACACAATTGAATCTTCCCGCCATGGTAGCCAAGCAACCTCGGGCCAAGTAACCTTTCTTTCACAGCTAAGAAAGCGCTAAAAGGAAATGTGTATTTGATTGGTGTTGATCCCTGTGTTTCTGTGTTGGGCAGAGACCTAACTGCTATCATTCTCTCTCCAAAGACAATGAAAAACATGTGTTTCTAATGTAAGTGAAGAACAATCTAGCCTGAGCCACCTGGCTATCTTTAAATGTCTGACATTTAGTCAATCTGCAAGTCCTGGTGTGTTCCTCTCATTAGTGTGCAATTGATTTACTTGTATTTTTTATTTTATTTAACCTTTATTTAACCAGGTAGAGGCCAGTTGAGAACAAGTTCTCATTTACAACTGCGACCTGGCCGAGATAAAGCAAAGCAGTTGAGAGGATGAAGGAGAAATAAATATGAAGAAAAACCACAGAAATAAACTGCCATTCTGGAAAAGGGAATGCATTCTGGTGGATCCATTCTAGGACAGGCTAGAAGACTGCATTCTGGTGGATCCATTCTAGGACAGGCTAGAAGACTGCAGTATGAGAGACTTACAGGACAGGCTAGAAGACTGCAGTATGAGAGACTTACAGGACAGGCCAGAAGACTGCAGTATGAGAGACTTACAGGACAGGCTAGGAAGACTGCAGTATGAGAGACTTACAGGACAGGGCTAGAAGACCTGCAGTATGAGAGACTTACAGGTGAGGCTAGAGACTGGAGTACGAGAGACTTACAGGACAGGCTAGAAGACTGGAGTATGAAAGACTTACAGGACAGGCTAGAAGACTGCAGTATGAGAGACTTACAGGACAGGCTGGAAGACTGGAGTAGAAAGACTTACAGGACAGGCTAGAAGTCTGCAGTATGAGAGCTTAAGGACAGGCTAGAAGACTGCAGTTGAGAGACTTACAGGTGAGGCTAGAAGACTGCAGTACGAGGACTTACAGGACAGGCTAGAAGACTGCAGTATGAGAGACTTACAGGACAGGCTAGAATACTGCGGTATGAGAGACTTACAGGACAGGCTAGAAGACTGCAGTACGAGAGACTTACAGGACAGGCCAGAAGACTGCAGTATGAGAGACTTACAGGACAGGCTAGAAGACTGCAGTATGAAGACTTACTGGACAGGCCAGAAGACTGCAGTATGAGAGACTTACAGGACAGGCAGAAGGCTGGAGTATGAGAGACTTCAGGTGAGGCTAGAAGACTGGAGTATGAAGACTTACAGGACAGGCTAGAAGACTGCAGGACGAGAGACTTACAGGTGAGCGTAGAAGACTGGAGTATGAGAGACTTACAGGCAGGCTAGAAGATGCAGTATGAGAGACTTAACAGGACAGGCTAGAAGACTGGAGTATGAGAGACTTACAGGACAGGCTAGAAGACTGCAGTACGAGAGACTTACAGGACAGGCTAAAAGACTGGAGTATGAGAGACTTACAGGTGAGGCTAGAAGACTGCAGTATGAGAGACTTACAGGACAGGCTAGAAGACTGCAGTATGAGAGACTTACAGGACAGGCTAGAAGACTGCAGTATGAGGCCACACAACTATTGAAAGGGCCCATCAAGTATGTGTAGATTTCATTTTGGATTTGGCTCTATTTTGAAAATAGCAAGTATCCGAGTAACCTAGTTTTATCTGGAAGAATGGAATATCACACAGTTTCCCACAAGCATATAATTAATAGTTGAATCCTATCCAAACTGTTATTCGCCCCCAGCCTACGTGTCCATTAAGTTGTGTGGCTGGTGAATTCTGAATGCAACTCTTTACGTGTTTATGACAAACAGTCATGAACAGTTTCAGATACCTCACCCAGCCAGCATAGTCTGAAATTCAGCTCGCCTCTATGCTCCCTAATGCCCCCTGGCAACCTCTAGCATCCGGGCTTTATAAGCTGTCAACATAACAATCAATCAAATGTATTGCTTAAAGCTCTTTTCACAACAACAGTTGTCACAAAGTGCTTTACAGACGTCTAACCTAAAACCCCAGAGACTCAACCAGGCCTGTGACAGGTCACACCTTAAAGGCGGAGTCTGATATTTATAGCCGTAAACTAAGGAATGGGTCTTTCATTTTGTTACATGCTCTGAAAGACTGTGGTCTCCACACTTTCCAAACTTTTTAGAATTATGACCATAATGAAAGCGTTGAATTTTCATGTACTCACCAAGTAAACAAAACCATGCTTCTAGTTACATGCTAGACTTTAGCCGCAACCCAAAAGGAACTGGCTTCAGACCATTTCTATGGAACATCTAGATGTAAATTAATTTGTAAACATGAACTTAAAATTGTTATCCATATAGTAAAAGTTATAATATTATGAATAGACTATTTTCTTTTATACTATATTACTATTTTGTAATGAAACAGTAATGCTCTACTAAAGCACAGACCGTTTGAAAAACCATTGTCAGCCACAGTTGAACGTGTCAGGTGGGTGTCAGGATGGAGCGAGCGACTCAGGTTCCGTCTTCATTCCCTAGAGGTGTAGACTGACATTGAATGTCCCGATGGCAAAGACAATTTAATGGAACATTTTACAGACACACATTTCTATTTATTTTACTTTATTACCACCTTCATTCGTAATAAACAAGTTGAACTCCCAAGCACCATTCATAACGCGTAGGTGTTGCCATGACGACATTAGCGACAGATGAGTCATAAAATGAGTCTTGTTTGTCACTGAGATCTATTCTTGTGTTCCAAAAGTAGTGCACTATATAGGCAGTAGGGTTCCATTTGGGATGTAACCCTACAGTATAGGGGAGTGGAGGGACCAAAAGAATCAAGACTGACTGACACTGCCACCTGAGAGCAATACTGCACAATGAGTCATACTCATACATGCTTAACGTGTTTTAGCCAAAACAGTGATAGAAGCTGTCTTCAATAACATTATGACTTCACCTAGGGGCTTTAAAAAAATGTTTTTCCATTCAAGAAATAGTCCAAATGAACTCTCCCTCCCTCCCTCCCTCCCTCCCTCCCTCCCAGGGAAAATAAAGAAGAAGAGGGGTTTTACAGTAAACCTGACTCCCCCTGTAAATTGATAGGCCGTCTCATGTGCAGGGGAGGATGGGCGCGCTGCGCTACCTCTGCTGGGAATTGGGGGAAGTCTGTCCTGGAGGTAACCTTTCCTGGAAGCCATGGCTAAGACCTCCAGGCTCCAGCCTCGTACAAGAGCTGAAACATGAGACTCTCTGCCACTCTGCAGAAGGAAGGATGTTGATTGGACAGAGGGAGGAGGGGAGAAATGGAGAAAGAGAAAGTGTGCGTTTGAGAGAGAAAAAAAGACAGAAAGAGAAGAGAGAGGTTGTGAGAGGCAGAGTGTAATGGTGCAGGAGATTGAAAGAGTGTGTGGAGGATAATAAGGAAGAGAGGGAGGGAGGTAGAAAAGGAAAGGGTAGATAGAGAGAGGGAGTGAGTCACTGCAAGTTTGGATATAAACACAAAAAGACAATGAACTTCTGTAAAAGTTTTCTAAATGGCCTCCTTTTCCCCTCTTCTTTTCTCCCTCCTCCTTTCTCCCTCCTCCTTTCTCCCTCCTCCTTTCTCCCTCCTCCTTTCTCCCTCCTCCTTTCTCCCTCCTCCTTTCTCCCTCCACACCCCACATCTATCCAATACATTCTCAACCATCACATACATCCACAATCTATCACACTAAACTCATCACATCTCCAACACATCTATTCCGACACATCTTCTATCTAACACATCAACACATCTATCCAACACATTATCTAACCACATCTATCTAGTTCAACACATCTATAACAACACATCTAATCCCAACACGATCTATCCACACCAATCTGATCCAACACATCTATCAACACATCTATCCAATACATCTTCCAACACATCTATTCCAACACATCTCCAAACACATCTATCCAATAATCAGTCCAACACATTCTATCCAATACATCTCAACACAATCTATCCAATACATCTCCAACACATCTATTCGAAACATCTATCCAATACATCTCCAACACATCTTATCCGACACATCTATCCGAATTACATCTCCAAACATCTATCCCACCACTATCCAATACATCTCCAACACATCTATCCGACACATCTATCCAATACATCTCCAACACATCTACGACACATCTATCCAATACATCTCCAACACACTATCGACAATCTATCCAACATCTCCACACATCTATCCGACACATCATCCAAACATCTCAACACATCTTGCCCTCCAAATACACCTCTGCTGTTTTCAATCAGGATCTCAGCGATCACTGCCTCATTGCCTGTATCCGCTATGGGTCCGCGGTCAAACGACCACCCCTCATCACTGTCAAACGCGCTCCTATAAACACTTCTGCGAGCAGGCCTTTCTAATCGACCTGGCCGGGTATCCTGGAAGGATATTGACCTTATCCCGTCAGTCGAGGATGCCTGGTCTTCTTTAAAAGTAAATTTCCTCACCATCTTAGATAACATGCCCCGCTCAAAAAATGCCAGAACTAAGAACAGATATAGCCCTTGGTTCACTCCAGACCTGACTGCCCTTGACCAGCACAAAAACATCCTGTGGCGGACTGCAATAGCATCGAATAGTTCCTGTGATATGCAACTGTTCAGGGAAGTCAGGAAACCAATACACGCAGTCAGTCAGGAAAGCAAAAGGCTAGCTTTTCAAGCAGAAATTTGCATCCTGTAGCTCTAACTCCAAACGTTTTGGGACACTGTAAAGTCCATGGAGAACAAGAGCACCTCCTCCCAGCTGCCCACTGCACTGGGCTAGGTAACTCGGTCACCACCGATAAATCCATGATAATTGAAAATTTCAATAAGCATTTTTCAGCGGTGGCCATGCCTTCCTCCTGGCTACTCCAACCCCGGCCAACAGCTCGCCCCCCCCCCCCCCCCCCC
>NC_036849.1:30234354-30250843 GCF_002910315.2 Salvelinus sp. IW2-2015
TCCCTCCTCTCTTCTCTTTCTCCCTCCTCTTTCCCTGCCTTTCTCTTTCTCCTTTCTTTCCTCCTCCTCCTTTTCTCCCTCCCTCCTCTTTCTCCCTCCCTCCTCTCACTCTCTACCCACTCCTCTCACCCTCCTCCTCTTTCACCCTCCCTCCTCTTTTTCACCCTCCCTCCTCTTTTCACCCTCCTCCTCTTTCCCCTCCTCCTCTTTCTCCCTCCCTTCTCCCTCCTCTTTCTCCCTCCTCTTTTCTCCCTCCTCTTTCTCCCCTCCTTCTTTTCTCCCTCCTCCTTTCTCCCTCCTCCTTTTCTCCCTCCTCTTTCTCCTCCTCTTTTCTCCCCCCTCTTTCTCCCTCCTCTTTCTCCCTCCTCTTTCTCCTCCTCTTTCTCCCTCCTTCTTCTCCCTCCTCTTTCTCCCTCCTCTTTCTCCCTCCCTCTTTTCTCCTCCTCTTTCTCCCTCCTCTTTTCTCCCTCCCTCTTTTCTCCCTCCTCTTTTCTTCCCTCCTCCTTTCTCCCTCTCTTCCCCTCCTCTTTCCCCTCCTCTTTCCTCCCTCCTCTTTCTCCCTCCTCCTGTCTCTCTCTCTCTGTCCACACACACAATTTTCTCTCTCTCTCTTTCTTTCTCACCCTATTCCTCCCCCTCTTCCCTTCTGTTCTCTCTTATATTCCTAATATCATAGTGAATAAAAGTTACATCAAAAGTTTTGAAATCAACTAATGTAATTCTTCCTCTAGTTAAGATTGAAATAATTCTGCCTGTAATAAACCAATCGTCTTATGAGCACTGTTCTTAATCTTTGTGTGTGTGCAGCTACTCGCCCAAGCCTCCCCAGCTTCCAGCTTCTCCTTCACCCAAATCCAGATAGCAGATGTTCTGAAAGAGCTGCAAAACCTGGACCCGTACAAATCAGCTGGGCTAGACAATCTGGACCCTCTCTTTCTAAAACCATCCGCCGCCATTGTTGCAACCTCTATTACCAGCCTGTTCAACCTCTCTTTCGTATCGTCCGAGATCCCTAAAGATTGGAAAGCTGCCGCGGTCATCCCCACTCTTCAAAGGGGGTGACACCCTAGACCCAAACTGTTACAGACCTATATCCATCCTGCCCTGCCTATCTAAGGTCTTCGAAAGCCAAGTCAACAAACAGATCACTGACCATCTCGAATCCCACCGTACCTTCTCCGCTGTGCAATCCGGTTTCCGTGAAGGTCACGGGTGCACCTCAGCCACGCTCAAGGTACTGAACGATATCATAACCGCCATCGATAAAAGACAGTACTGTGCAGCCGTCTTCATCGACCTGGCCAAGGCTTTCGACTCTGTCAAGCACCTTATTCTTATCGGCAGACTCAATAGCCTTGGTTTTTCTAACGACTGCCTCGCCTGGTTCACCAACTACTTTGCAGACAGGGTTCAGTGTGTCAAATCGGAGGGCATGTTGTCCAGACCTCTGGCAGTCTCTATGTGGGTACCACAGGGTTAAATTCTCGGGCAGACTCTTTTCTCTGTATATATCAATGATGTCGCTCTTGCTGCTGGTGATTCCCTGATCCACCTCTACGCGGACGACACCATTCTGTATACATCTGGACCTTCCTTGGACACTGTGGTAATTAAGCTTCAATGCCATATAACACGCCTTCCGTGCCCTCCAACTGCTCTTAAACGCTAGAAAAACAAATGCATGCTTTTCAACCGTTCGCTGCCCGCACCCGCCCGCCCGACTAGCATCACCACCCTGGACGGTTCCGACCTAGAATATGTGGACAACTATAAATACCTAGGTGTCTGGTTAGACTGTAAACTCTCCTTCCAGACTCATATTAAACATCTCCAATCCAAAATCAAATCTAGAATCGGCTTTCTATTTCACAAGAAAGCCTCCTTCACTCATGCCGCCAAACTTACCCTAGTAATTCTGACTATCCTACCGATCCTCGACTTCGGCAATGTTATCTACAAAATAGCTTCCAATACTCTACTCAGCAAACTGGATGCAGTCTATCACAGTGCCATCCGTTTTGTTACCAAATCACCTTATACCACCCACCACTGCGACCTGTATGCTCTAGTCGGCTGGCCCTTGCTACATATTCGTCGCCAGACCCACTGGCTCCAGGTCATCTATAAGTCTATGCTAGGTAAAGCTCCGCCTTATCTCAGTTCACTGGTCACGATAACAACACCCACCCGTAGCACACGTTCCAGCAGGTATATCTCACTGATCATCCACAAAGCCAACACCTCATTTGGCCGCCTTTCCTTCCAGTTCTCTGCTGCCAGTGACTGGAACGAATTGCAAAAATCGCTGAAGTTGGAAACTTACATTTCCCTCACCAACTTTAAACATCAGCTATCTGAGCAGCTAACCGATCGCTGCAGCTGTACATAGTCCATCTGTAAATAGCCCACCCAATCTACCTACCTCATCCCCATATTGTTTTTATTTACTTTTCTGCTCTTTTGCACACCAGTATCTCTACTTGCACATCATAATCTGCTCATTTATCACTCCAGTGTTAATCTGCTAAATTGTAATTATTCGCTCCTATGGCCTATTTATTGCCTACCTCCTCATGCCTTTTGCACACACTGTATATAGACTTTATTTTTTTCTACTGTGTCATTGACTTGTTTATTGTGAATAGCTTGTTTATTGTTTATTCCATATGTAACTCTGTGTTGTTGTCTGTGTCACACTGCTTTGCTTTATCTTGGCCAGGTCGCAGTTGTAAATGAGAACTTGTTCTCAACTAGCCTACCTGGTTAAATAAAGGTGATTTTTTTTTTTCTTCTAATCAGACAAAAAGGAAAAATTTTGATATCATATTCACAGGATGCATGACAAACCAATGTATATACGCAGAGCCAAAACCATATTTTCAGTTTGCATTTGTTCAACAGGGACAGCAGGTTAGATAAACTGGTACAGTCCTGATTGTACCCCAATAACAATTAAATTCCATTTTTTGCATTTAGGAAACATTTAGAGAATTTCAGGGTGTGATTTGGGTGGGCATTCTATGCCCTTTATTTCTATGATTTGTGTTTCTATGTTTTGGTCGGGTATGGTTCTCAATCAGGGACAGCTGTCTATCGTTGTCTCTGATTGGGAATCATACTTAGGCAGCCCTTTTTCCTACCTGTGATTGTGGGTAGTTGACTTTTGTTAGTGGCACTTAGCCCTCGTAAGCTTCACGGTCGTTTATTTTGTTTCTTGTTTTGTTGGCGACATTTTAAAATAAAAGGAAATGTACCCTCACCATGCTGCACTTTGGTCCACTTCTTTCGACGGCCGTGACAGTCTCCCACTTTTTCTGAATTCCCCCTACTATAGTTCTGCTTTGTGCAAGATAGCAGTACTACAAGAACCAGAGCCCTGTCTAATCTAATTACAGGGTCCATAATGTATACTGGATCTCTTTCCTACATTGGAAAAGACTATAAGACTGTCCCACTTTAGCTACTCCATGCTGTCTTACTTTAACTAGCTATGGTTGGTAATGCGGGACAACAACAAATGACTGAATTACAAAATGTACTAGTACATATTATGCACATTTACATCACAATTTTGCACAGTTCACCGTTTTATAACCTTTATATCAAAACAGAAAAAAAATCTGTCACTGATCTTACGGCGAGCTTCCTGTTAGAAGCCCCTTCTATGACGTCACACCAATGAAGTCACACCAACGAAGTGACGTGATTTTGATTATGTGGTTTCTCTGCAAGGGATTAGCAACAATAGTTTTGATTTTCAATTGTCAGACCAAGAAATAAACAAGGTCAGGATTAAGCTGTCCCAGTTTATATGATGTCACACTTTTTCTGAATTCACCCTACATGAAAGAGTTATCACGTGTTAGGCTCCCGAGTGGCGCAGCGGTCGAAGGCACTGCATCTCAGTGCTAGAGGCGTCACTACAGACCCTGGTTCGATTCCAGGCTGTATCACAACCGGCCGTGATTGGGAGTCCCATTGGGCGGCGCACAATTGGCCCAGTGTCGTCCGGGTTAGGGTTTGGCCGGTGTAAGCCGTCATTGTAAATAGAAATTTGTTCTTAACGGACTTGCCTAGTTAATTTACAAAAATAAAATAAGGGTTGGTGTTCAATCAAGGCTGCTATTACAATAACACAGCACTACTACTGCAAAAAGTCTGGCAGTGACTGTGCTATTCCTTCAGGACTGTTCAGGAAATAACCTTGAGTTTGTTTGAGTTTACTGTCACAATGACGCATGTAAAAGTTTCCCAAGTTGACCCTTCGCTAAGTCCCGCCCCCCTTGGTTACTGTTGCAACTTCAGATTTTCTTTTTCATGCAAAGCCCATTTCCTTATATATACACCACTGGCAAAATCCCCTCAACATGACCTCAAACTGTGTGTTTTTTAATACACAATGAAATTGAACACAGACTACCCCTTGCTAATCAGGAATACCCTCCGGTATGTTGTGGTGGACTGTCATTACAATTGACTAGCCACGATGGTTCTGAATGTTCTGTCAGCATGCAGCCATAGTTACTAACCATTTTTTTGGAGCTAACTAGTGCTCTCATATCGTATCCTTATTGTCGACAGCAGATGATAGTTGTATTCATAACATGGCTAACTTAGCTTGCTAACATTTTGAGAAAAAACACCTAACATTTATATTAACTGGCTAACTAGCGTTAGCAACGTTGGGTGGTCAATAAGACTGAGATCTAGCTAACCAGCTGAGCTAGAAAACTATGATAACAAAAGTATAATTTCAGATTTGAAAAAAATATACGCCATCAACAGGCTTTGCATCTGAGGAATTATAGTAACAAGTGCCTCTGGTGCACTGTACAATTATTTAGGCATTGAAAAAATTGTTTTTGGATCAAAAAAAAGAAGTTTTTTTTCAATGCCTTCAATGGCTTCCATGCGTTTCATAGGTGAACATGTCCAAGGTGTCGGACGAAGGAGGCCTGGTTTCAACTGCTCCTCCAATTTTGCTTCAGTATCGCAGTTTAACTGACGCCCGGCCCAGAAAGACAATTCGCATATACGGCCACCCAGAGAAGTCAGATTCTAAAATTCCTAATAAGACACTTTAGTCATCACCTTCGTGCACAAAACATGTATTATTCAAATAATTGTCTCTGAGGCCAATTTGTTTTCCATTACTCACAACCAAAGCTATGAATATTTTATATTTATCCAATGTCTCCCATATTTTTGGATAATGTGATGGCGTTGTCGCTGCACCCGGTGGGCTCTGAGTGCTAGTGCGCATTTGATGTTGATCAACATAAGCTGGATGCAACCCAGATATATCGGAGTATGTGAACGTGAGTAGGTTACCTTGGGAACAACTGGCGGACATCTTGGATGCCGTCTCCAGTTCTTATTACACCTCAGTGTGTCAGCCTTGACAACAGTTGTTATGCATTGGAACACTGCGATAGGTTGCACCAAATTCTGTGGCGGGGCTTAGTGAAGGGTCAATCTGTTATATCCTTTCAGCAGGTAAATATGTGGTCATATCAAGTAGTCCCCCCCATACTCAATATGGTTGCAGTGGGCTTGGAAAACACAGTCATACCTGGACTACATTGCACCTAAAACTTTACTTCCCTCAGGCAAAGTACTTTGATATCCTTCCTTTCATGTGTTGGCAGATTGTATAGTAGCAGGAATGAGGAGTCGGGTATCTCAAGTACACCTGTAAGGTGAAACCGTAATGTCAAGGGCAGGTATATAAAGGTTTGCTACAAGTTTGTTACCTGCACTGGGGCCCAACAGAGTCATACTATCTATACCCTGCAGGGAATTAGAGGCTGAGATAAAGGTTTTTCAAGTGTAGAGGTGAGGTTTGCCATAGAATGACAGCTATATAATTTGGCTAAACTGGTGAAATACGCCAATGGAAGGCATTGAAAGTTGAATGTTTTGGTTTAGTTTAGCCTTGATTAAAATGTAGAATATTGCAGTGCTTTCACATGGTGGATCTTGCTCCGTTTTCCTCATAGCGCCCTGACCCTTTTCATTGCATTCTAAAAAGATTGTATGGTGTGTGTGACACCCTATTCATCTGTGTAGTAGTCCACTGTTTTCACTACACGCTAGGGTTTGTATGGAGGGGAAATGAGACGGCAAAAGACTGCGGGTCCATTCTTCACGCGCCCAATTCAGTATGCCAGAAAGCAGAAACATTCCACGTGATGATGGAATTACTCCCTCCCTAACCGCACGCACAGAGCCAGCATTGGATCTCTAGCGCTCGCAGTGGTGCTCACTCATGAACCGCACCGCAGTGAGACATTTTACCTTTTGCTGTAGCCTTTTCCACAATGGAGAACAAGTGCATTTTCCATGGAAACATGCGTGTTTGACACTTTTACTAACTTTTGTGTATCTTCAGTTGGACCCCTTTACATTGAGAGAAATATGCCGGAGCGTATCAACATTTCGGAGTTTGTTGCTCTGACAAACGAGGACTTGGCTTCACCGGCTACTTCGAGTTTTCAGTCCAAAATGAGTGAATGTCGGAACACCGTTTCGGCAGTCGAAGAGGTAAGTCAGGCTAGTGCAGCGCAGCGAGAGAGTGGTGAACGCGCAGTGCGTACTACTATTGTATACCTGTCTGCATTAGGTAGCCTAACTTGTTATTGACAGTTGTGGAAGGTGAACCGATAGGTAAACCCCTAAAACAAGTTGGCCAAGTTAATTTTGATGTAATTTATAAATGTAGGCTATTTATAAATATTTCCATGATATTTCACAAGTGTTTCATGTCGTCGTGGGACAGTGGATAGTGCAATGCATAGGGTTGGGGCAGTTGATAGATAGGTGTGGTGTTTATTTAAATAAGATTTACAAATAAGCATGTCCAAATATGTAATTTTCCTGTATGAGGGTTAAGCTAAATGACTGTGACACTGAATACTTTCCAGGATAACCTTAGCTACAATACAGTTATGACCGTTGTCTTGCAGTAACAGGCTATAGCCTAGTTTCACCTGAATATCATTCCTCCCATAACAGAGAAAGTGCCCATGGGTTCACTCAACATGAACTTCACTGACACAAATGACTGATGATTGGTTCAAAGAA
This sequence comes from Salvelinus sp. IW2-2015, assembly GCF_002910315.2. Classification (NCBI taxonomy): domain Eukaryota; kingdom Metazoa; phylum Chordata; class Actinopteri; order Salmoniformes; family Salmonidae; genus Salvelinus; species Salvelinus sp. IW2-2015. Next base: position 30,241,438 of record NC_036849.1, read on the forward strand.
ATTGACAGTAAGAAGACTGAGGGGAGCTGTACTGTTATATTTCAGTGCAGCCTTTGATATTATTGACCATAACCTGTTGTTGAGAACTTATGTGTTATGGCTTTTCAACCTCTGCCATATCGTGGTTTCAGAGCTATCTATCTAATAGAACTCAGGGGGTATTTTTTAATGGAAGCTTCTCTTATGTCAATGTGTGGTGTACCGCAGGGCAGTTCTCTAGGTCCTCTACTTTTTTCTATTTTTACCAATGACATGCCACTGGCATTAAACAAAGCCTGTGTGTCCATGTATGCTGATGATTCAACCATATACGTATCAGCAACCACAGCTAATGAAGTCACTGAAAGCCTTAACAAGGAGTTGCAGTCTGTTTTGTAATGGGTGGCCAGTAATGAACTGGTCCTGAACATCTCTAAAACTAAGAACATTGTATTTGGTACAAATCATTCTCTAAGTACTAGACCTCAGCTAAATCTGGGCATGAATGGTGTGCCTGTTGAACAAGTTGAGGAGACAAAATGACTTGGTGTTACCTTAGATTGTAAACTGTAATGTTCAAAATTTATGGATTCAATGTTTGTAAAGATGGGGAGAGGTCAGTCCGTAATAAAGAGATGCTCTGCTTTTTTGAAACCACACTCCACAACGCAAGTCCTGCAGGCTCTAGTTTTATCTTATCTTGATTATTGTCCGGTCATAGGTCATCATAGGTCAAGTGCTGCTAAGAAAGACCTAGTTAAGCTGCAGCTGACCCAGTACGGCACGTTTTGCTCTTAATTGTCACCAGAGGGCTGATATAAATACTATGCATGCAAGTCTCTCTTGGCTAAGAGTTGAGGAGAGACTGACTGCATCACTTCTTTTTCTAAGAAACATGAATGTGTTGAAAATCCCAAATTGTTTGCATAGTCAACTTACGCACAGCTCTGACACACAGACTTACACCACCAGACATGCCACCAGGGGTCTTTTCACAGTACCCAAATCCAGAACAAATTCAAGAAAGCGTACAATATTATATAGAGCCGTTATTGCATGGAACTCCCTTCCATCTCATATAGCGGAAGTGAACTGCAAACCTAGTTTCAAAAAACAGATAAAGCAACACCTCACTCTTATTTGACCTAGATATTTTGTGTGTATGTATTGATAGGTAGGCTAAGTGTGCCATTTTTAAATTGATGTAGTTCTGTTCTTGTCTATTAATATTCTGTATTATGTCATGTTTCATGATTTGTGTGGACCCCAGGAAGAGTAGCTGCTGCTTCAGAAACAGCTAATGGAGATCCTAATAAAATACCAATACCATACCCACGGAGACATTGACTACTGAGGAATAGTCTCTCATGGTCTCTGTCGTGAACTATTGGAGAGACCATTGTGGAACAGATGTTCAGATGGGCAATAATCATCCGAGCCTTCGTCAAAATCTTGAGCTATGATTGGCCACAGCTTTGATCGCTATTGGCGGGTCTTGATGGAACGCATTTTACTGAACTTCTATGTCAACGTGAGATTAGGAGTAAGTAGATTTTCCTCAAGGTAGTTGTTAGAGAGATCTTAGCTCTTATAAGAGAAGGGAGTGATTATGATGGTGAAGATCAGCTAGCAGTGCATGGAACTGTAAAAAAATGACACAGGTAAACATCAGTGTTGACTCGCTATTGGAGAAAGCTGTAGCGCAGAGCATCACGCAGATCTTGATTTGTTGTTGTGGTTGTTGTTGTTGTTGTTATCGGGAACCTGTCAGCTAGAAGAGTCGATGGCCTCTAATTGGAGAGGCTGAACTGAAGGCTGGGAGGATGAAATAAAATGTCTGTTCCTCATCAGTTATGATTACAAAAAATGCTGAGGCTGGATAAAACGCCTGGCAATAGAAGCACGATGCAATCCTGGCTGGAACACGTTTGACTAATGCTCTTCAGACTTGGCATGGCAGACCTGCCAGACTGAATGAATCCAAAAGACCAACATTACCACAACTTTCTCGTTACCTTCTCCAAACGTTGACTCCCATGCCTTGATTTTGTCACAGCAAGGCTAGGAGAATTACGTTTTCCATAGACTGAATCCCAACTCCAAATCAACCTTTCCACCGCCTTCCTCAAATGTTGACTCAGCATAATCCCATGTCTGGTTTCCTCACAGCAGGGCTAGGCTAAAAGAGCCAATCAGCCTCGCTAGAAGCCCATGGCTGCACAGCACATCTCTGGCAGAGCTTCCTGAAGGGATTATGGCAGAGCCTCTTTAATTAGCTCAGTTCCTGAGGGCTGTGACTGGGGCTCTATGGGGTTCTGGGCTGGGATGACCTGGCTGAGCTTGTAGCAGGACCACCGGAAACAAACACAGCAGGCCAGCCAGACGGCACTCGTTTGGAGTGTGGACGGCTAGGAAGGATTAGTGTGTGTTGTGCTGGGGGTGGGGTGGGGGGGGGGGGGGGGGGGGGGGGGGGGGGGGGTGGGGGGGGGTTGGGGGGTTTGGTGGGCGGAACTCCAGCCTCAAGGCCTGTTGGGGATTATGTATGTGTTAATGTTTGTTTGAATCCATTTCTCCTCGGACTGTGGTTTCAAGGCTTCTCAACATTGTAGATGATTCAGAGAGAGAAGCTGGCTTCTGACTGTGACATCACACACTAAGCTTTATTCATTAATATATATCTCTATGATCCAAGTAAACCTCAGTGGTCTGAAATATCCCAGTGAAAGTCCAAAGAAAGAAGATATGGTAATAAAAAAAAACACGTTACCCAACTATATATATAGCCTTACACAAACTTCAGTTGTGTAATAATGATATGACACATTTTAAATGACCAATCTGCAGTTTAAACTATAACAATGCAGTCTCTTTAAAAAAAAAAGAAGCTTAGCCTGGAGAAATGTAACCATTCTCAAATTCATAGTCAGAGCTATGGATGCCAGGACTGACCATCCATGATATCAACATTATAGTTTTAACCATGTTTTGAGGTTTACATTGTTTACAAACATTGTAGTAAAACAATCTTATATTTTGGGTTCTGATGGTGTACATGAGGCATTAAGTTAAATTCTTCCAAGAATCTATGGGTATATTATTCATTTATAAATCCAACAATGGATGTAACAACTACAGATTGCTCCTTTAAGATGATAGGATAGATCACTGGGTTCCTGGCCAGCTGAACAGTACCGCTGGATGCTAGAGTCTGCTTGTGTATCTCTGTCAGTATGTTTAGGTGAAGGGCTGTTGGATGGGCATACACGCACACTGTGTATGACATTTCTCCTGATAACCATCACAAAAGAGAGGTAAGCAACAGAGATACCCTAGGGTTGGACGTGCCAGTCCAACAGAGATACCCTGCGGTGCCAGTCCAACCATTTCTCTATATGACTAATCTAACTATTTATAGTTACGACAGTCTGGAAACATAGCTGGGATAGCTCCGCTGGGGAGAGGCCATTTTGGAATCTGATCCCCAGACCTGGGTTTAAATACTAGTTGAAATCATTTCAAATACTTTAGCTGGGCTTGATTGAGCTTGCCTGGTGCAATGGAACCAATAGGAATGTCCCAAAAGTGCCTGCCACTCTATGCAGGCTAAAGCCAATTAATATTAGGATTTGAATCCATATATGCAGGGCAGCTATGGAGAGAATCCATTTTAATGCAACGTGATCAGTGCCATTTACAAATGCTGGCTCGGTATCAGAGTGATCAGAGGGCAGAGTGATCCCATTACTAGGTCGTGATGTTTTAGGGGAGGCTGTGTGTTATGGCTATAGTGGTTGTGTTGGCCTGGCTGTGGCCTCCTACTGCTGCTTGTTACTCTTGATAGTAGTTGAGTGCTGATAAGGTTATTTGAATGGAGAGAGAGAGAGATAAAAGGAGAGAGAGCAAGGGAAAGCCAGATTCCAAGGGCTAGTCGTTCTTGTGGTTATTCAACAAATCTGTCCTCTTGCCAGCAGCAGGTTCATAGGATCAGATATCCCCGAAGCCAGGAATTCCTGTTGCGCTGCCTGACCATGGGTTGACAGTGACACACACTGGGGTTTTGACACAACACCACACACACACACCACACACACACACACACCACACACACACAACACACACACACACACACACACACACACACACACACACACACACACACACACACACACACACACACACACAACACACATGCAACCAGGGACACACACATACCAAAATTCCCTATACCTTGAGAGAAGAGCAAAACATTTACGCCCATAATACATGTGTTACCATTGAGACAGACTGGGTGTATTCTCCACAGACAATGCAATCTTCCATTCTACTGTCTGTTTCAAACCTTGGACACTGCTCTATTATTACAGCAGCCTCTGTGTGTGTGTGTGTGTGTGTGTGTGTGTGTGTGTGTGTGTGTGTGTGTGTGTGTGTGTGTGTGTGTGTGTGTGTGTGTGTGTGTGTGTGTGTGTGTGTTGTGTGTGTTGTGGTGTAGTTGTGTTGTGTGTGGGTGGTGTGTGTGTGTGTGTGTGTGTGTGTGTGTGTGTGTGTGTGTGTGTGTGTGTGTGTGTGTGTGTGTGTGTGTGTGTAAGACAGAGTATCAGCAGATGCTGCAGACAGGACACAGCAGGGATGAACCACAAGGTCTGGTCCTCGGGACCTTAGGTTTTATGCTAAATGCATGCTGGGGGGGTTTTAAAGTCTCCGTTAGGAAGCGTAACATACCTTCTGATTTACCCTAACAGGGTGCGTTGTAACTGTTCTACCGTCTACTGCACCATGGTGCTGTGGCCTGTACTTGGGTTCTGTGTACGTGGAGAGGTTTTAAAAAGGTTATCTCTTTGTTAAATGGCGACATTACATCATTTTGTTCATAGGGAACATCATATTGTACACATCACCTTCACCCGGACGGTCTCATAGACTTAAGTAAACACATTTATGACCTTGGAGCGTAACAGTTTCACTTTGACCACTATGTCTTGCCCTGACTCCTACTGTACGTGGCCTTGCTCAGCAGTTGACTGTAAAAGTGGAAAATAAAGCAGAAGTGAGTCTTTCCATACATTTCTATACAGTATAAAGTCCCATGCTCTTTTGAGTTTGACAAATAAGACATGTGGAAGTCCCCCACAAGAGCCGTTATGTCACATGAACACTAACCACTACTGGTCGAGTTACTGTAATAATCCTTATAAAAACTGTAACTAGTAAATCTGGACCTCGAATCCAGTTCCATACTTGTTTTTTTTCTCTTCTCATTCTTCCCTGTAATCAGGGACTGATTTAGACCTGGCACACCAGGTGGGTGCAATTAATGATCAGGTAGAAGAGAAAACCAGCAGACCTCGTGGCTAAGATTTGAATACCACTGTTCTAATGCAAACAGAGCAGAGGGAAGTTTCAACATGTCAAATGCACGGTGAACCTGAAAGAGTCGGTGAACCTGAAACAAAACGTCAGGCGAGGTCGGTGGTTAGTGAGTGACATCAGCCCAATGATGGTAAATGTGACGGTGCTATACGGACTAAGTGCTGATTCACCTGTTCACTTAACATTAGTCATGGCGTGGGAACTAAACAGTCGTCATGACCGCTGCTAGAAAGTCAAAGAAAGTGTGTTTTCCCTAGAGACAGTTTGGACAGGTTACATTTTTTTCTCCATTGCTGTTTCTCATTACTACTGGGTGAAATCCTAACTTGGGAGTCTGTGTTGTAATATTCCCCCCCAAAAATGTTCAAGTCTCATTGACATCATCAATACATGATTTACGTCAAAGTCAGAGTTGCATGGACAGACCGATCGGAAGTTAGGATTTAGTTTCAGGAAGGCAGATCTTTCCCTATACTGCTCAATACATGTCAAGTATATGTTTCCTTAAGTCTCTTCTCCTCTCTTTATGTGTTGCAGTCCTTAGAGATGGACCAGAGCACCTTACAGAGGATGAAGAAGATGATCAAGGCCATCCACAGCTCTGGACTAAGTAAGCGCACGCACGCACGCACGCACGCACACACGCACGCACGCACACACATACACGGCATTATAAGCCTTATTATAATACATTATAAAGGCTCATACATGTGTTAAACAAGTTATAAAGCATTATACCGACAGGCTTTAGGTGGGGCTTCAGAGTGGCGCAACGGTCAAAGGCACTGCATCTCAGTGCTAAAAAAATAATTTAACCTTTATTTAACTAAGCAAGTCAGTTAAGAACAAATTCGTATTTATAATGATGGCCCACCCCGGCCAAACTCTAACCCGGGCGACACTGGGCCAATTGTGCGCCGCCCTATGGGACTCCCAATCACGGCCTGTTGTAATACAGCCTGTAATCGAACTAGGGTCTGTAGTGACGCCTCTAGCACTGAGATGCAGTGCCTTAGACTCCTGCGCCACTTGGGAGCCATTCTTTTACTTTTAGGTTGGTGTGTATTGTGTGTGTTGATGTGAATTGTTAGATATTACTGCACTGTTGGAGCTAGGATCACAAGCATTTCGCTACACCCGCAATAACATCTGCTAAATATGTGTATGTGACCAATAAATTGGATTAGATTTTTGAACAACACTCAAATAAAGTGCAATATACATGTGAAATCAATATATAAACATGGCTCAGACATTGTATAGGTCTATGCTATAATGTTTTCGTACAGAGATAATATGCGCACTTGTGTGACTCTCAAAGGGTTTGTAGCACGGTACTTTTAATTTCCTGCTCCGGGGTAATGTGATGGGCTGTCTGTAACCCTAGAGGTCCATCCACCTGTAGTAAACGCAACACAGGGTGCATTGGCCAATTCATTGACAACTTCGACTTTAGCTTGCTTATATAGAGCGTGTACTACCTGTTTGCTGAAATGGGTGCCCGTGAACAAAGTTCGTAACGTGGCTCGAACTCTTTCATGAGGTGCTGAAACCTGGGTAATACTGGGGTGATGTCGACGTAAATGTGTCAACATGTTTGAGGTGTTGGCAGCTGCAGAGGTTATTCTGGTTGAGCAGTGGAGACATATACTCTCTGTCCATCACCGTTGTAATCTACTGGGAAAATGTTCCCAAACTGAAGATTTAAACGATGGAGAATCTTCCTGGTTTATCGACCCCACTACTCGCCGTAGTACAGAACTAGTTCCCGGCTGCGCATCACAAAATGACAGTTTGAAATGCTCCAATTAAAGAGTTGAATTTTGATAACAAAGTTGTTTGTTTTAAAACAATTTGTTTTAACGGGTATAGCCTGAACTGTGGGTTTTTTTCAGCTCAGTTTTACTCGAGAGGCATAGAACGCAGCGTAGACATAACCTGTAGGTCTTGTATTTTTATACCATAGAATACATTATAATATATATTTCGGGTTCACAGTGCTGACGGAACCGAGGTCCCCATATTAATCTGAGTGGTTCCATTTGTCCAGGCCCATACCTCAGCTTAAAAAAAATAAAAAAAAACGGGGCAGGGATGCCATTTTGTTAATTTTTCATCTGTGGATTTGCCCTTTAAACAGCTGCATATTATCAAGATATCAAAGTGTCACCAACTGAAAGGTAAACAATAGGCCAATAGCAAGTGCAGCATATGGTATTCATTTTTCACATAGCACTTTTCAGTATTGCTCAAAGCACGCCATTCCATGAGTGCAGCGTTTATTTTTCAAACTCGAATCAATGAGCCCAATCAGTCCTCCATGATAACAAAATCATAAACAGAGTAGAGCTGGCTAATAAGTCCTTAGTTTTGGGGTTAGCTCAGGTAAAACAATTTGCTAATCTACACTTCCATATTTCCAAGTCCTATTCTTGAAAATCAAGGGGTATAACTTTTATTGGAATGACTGGAATTCTGATAGACTTTGGTTTTTAATGTAAAGATATAATGTAATTGTATTATTATATGTAGTAGAAAGCGATGGGTTAGAAGAAGCCTACATAACCAACCTATAAAGTAACATTTAACATCCATATATGGCCAGCTATGTAAACTTTAACATTGATTTATCCTGCAATAGATGTTGTTCAATTTTTGTCTTCTTCTAATACCTCTTAAGGGGAAAGTAATCTAAAAGTAACTGAATGTAATCCGATTACGTTACTGAGTTTGGGTAATCTAAAAGTTACGTTACTGATTTACAATTTTGGACGGGTAACTTGTAATTGTAATGGATTACATTTATAAAGTAACCTACCCAACCCCGATGACTACTATTCACTATTTCATACTGATGTGATGAAGCAACTACTCACCAGATTCACAATGATAACAACATACAGAAAACATGGATGAACACAAAAAAAGAAGTTGTTTTTCTTCTTACTGAACTGTGAAATAGTCTGTTTCCTATTTGGGGGGGTTTAACTGTTCGGTTGTAAGTCAGAGAGAGACAAAGTTAGGAAATTATGTTTGGTCAGTCAGTACAGAGATACCCCAACTTCACTTCTATCCACACATCCCCCCTCTAAACCCCCACTTTCTTTCTCCCTCTTAACTGGAATCATATGAGGCTGTTCCATTCCAGTAAGGCTAAGGGGGGCCCCTCTTTTCCTGTTTGTTGCTAGTGGCTGGCTGATTCAGAACCCCTCAATCAGCCATGAGTGATACAGTATGTGGTTGGTTGGTTGACTCACCATCCTTCTCTCTCTCTCCCTTTCTCTCTTTCTCTCTTCTGTCTCTTCTCTCTCTCTTCTCTTCTCTCTCTTCTCTCTCTCCCCCCCTCCATGGGGCCATTTATGATCTTCCTCAAATATGTTAGTTAATGTTGTGCTGCTCGTCAGATTTATGTTGTCAACAAACCCGCAGTTAGCATGCAGCCGCAGACCTTGGCTCTGACACACAAACAAGCATACACACACACACAACATTAAAGACTGAAAGAGACCATTTTGAACAAAAGCAGACTATTATCTGGGGTAAGCCATCAGGATGGCATAGATGTACATTTTGTAATAGTTACTGGAAAAACTGTAGCCTCGGTGCCAGGCTGTTACTGCTCCCACTGTCGTTGCCATGCCAGACCTTTGACAAAGGACCTGGCTAAAGCACAAACAGATTGGGATCCACATACTGGCACCCATGCTAGAAAACTGGAGATAGGTACTCAAAAAGACTTGTTTACATTACCCATTTCACACTATTGTGCAAACGACAGTATGCTGGATCTGATCCAGCTGGGTTCCAGCAACTATTACATCTAGTACAGATCTGCTCAGTAGTGAGAAAAGAGTATATGAAAGGGTATATGTGGTCACTTTCTCTCTTGTTATGTTTATGTTGACAGGCTGTAGTCAGAGAGCAGTGGCACCGCTGGGTTAGACACTACACTGGGAGAGGGTGAGGGAGCGAGGGGAAGAGAGAGTGGGGAGAGAGTAGAGAGGGGAGCGAGGGAGATAGGGGGAGAAAGAGGGAGAGAGAGTGTGGGGGGAGGGGCAGA
>NC_036849.1:30252074-30272107 GCF_002910315.2 Salvelinus sp. IW2-2015
CCGCATCCCTGCGAGTGACGTGTTCAGAGTGTTATGTAATGCAGTGACGCTTGATGATGGTGTTGATGTACTGTAGTGACGTGTTGATGATGTGTTGAGTTGTACTGTAGTGACGTGTTGAGATGGTGTTGATGTACTGCAGTGACGGTGATGAGGTGTTGATGTACTGAGTGATGATGATGGTGTTTATGTACTGAGTGACGGGTGAGAATGGTGTTGATGTACTGTAGTGATGGTGTTGATGTACTGTAGTGACGGTGATGAGATGGTGTTGATGTACTGTAGTGACGGTGTGAGAGTGTTGAGATGGTGTTGATGTACTGTAGTGACGGTGATGATGTGTTGATGTACTGTAGTGTGGTGATGAGAGGTGTTGATGTACTGTAGTGACGGTGTTGAGAGGTGTTGATGTACTGTAGTGACGCTGATGATGGTGTTGATGTACTGTAGTGTACGGTGATGAGAGATGTTGATGTACTGTAGTGATGGTGATGAGAGTGGTTGATGTACTGTAGTGACGCTGATGGATGGTGTTGATGGAACTGTGAGTGAACGCTGTGATGGTGTTGATGTACTGTAGTGACGGTGATGAGAGGTGTTGATGTACTGTAGTGACGCTGATGATGGTGTTGATGTACTGCAGTGACAGTGATGATGGTGTTGATGTACTGTAGTGACGATGATGAGAAGAGGAAGAGGGAAGGGTACGGTTCAGAGGGAAACAGGGCAGACAGACGTGATCTGATTGTTATTGTGCTGGTGGTGACAGAACAGAATGCTGGCTGGTGTGACTAATAGGGGAGCTGGTAGATAATCAAATCAAATGGTATTGGTCACATGCTTCATAAACAACAGGTGTAGACTATCAGTGAAATGCTTACTTACAAGCCCTTCCCAACAATGCAGAGAGAAACATTTAAAAAATAATAACACATTCAATAAATACAAAATGAGTAACAATACCTTGGATATATAAATGGGGTACCAGAGCCTAGTCGATGTGCAGGTGTACGATGTCATTGAGATAGATATGCACATATAGATTGGGTAAGGGTAAGGGACAGTTTGAAATTTACTGGGGGGGTGGGGGAAGTTTTTATTTTTCTTGCTTTGGGGAGGGTAGTGTGTTTTCTCCCTGGTTTACATTGGCTCTTTTGCAGGTTTGACTATATAATTTCTTCCATCCGAGCCACATGTCCTCATCTGCTTGCATGCACCGCCTCGATTTCAAGGTGTTTTAGTACTTCCCTTATGCATTGCAGTTTTACTATACCACTGGTCAATATAGTATACCACTCTTGTCTGTCCTGCCCTCTATCCACCATTCATAGTGACAATAGTGATAGGTGGATCGTTTGTCCAGATCTGCAATAGGCTAACTAGCGATCATACCACACATTAAAGCATTCAAAGCTGCACCAATTAGGAGGGACTGGTGCACTTTACAAAATAGATGGCATCATGAGGAAGAAAAATGATGTGGATATATTGAAGCAACATCTCAAGACATCAGTCAGGAAGTTAAAGCTTGGTTGCAAATGGGTCTTCCAAATGGACAATGACCCCAAGCATACTTACACAGTTGTGGCAAAATGGCTTAAGGACAACAAAGTCAAGGTATTGGAGTGGTCATCACAAAGCCCTGACCTCAAGCCTATAGACAATTTGTGGGCAGAACTAAAAAAGCGTGCAGAGGCCTATTATCAGCAACCATCACTCCTGTGTTCCAATGGCTCGTTGTGTTAGCTAATCCAAGTTTATCATTTTTAAAGGCTAATTAGAAAACCCTTTTACAATTATGTTATCACAGCTGAAAACTGTTGTTCTGATTAAAGAAGCAATAAAACTGGGCCTCAAGACTAGTTGTGTATCTGGAGCATCAGCATTTGTCATTTATTTTTGCTCTTTGCACCCAGTATCTCTACTTGCACATCATCATCTGCACATCTATCACTCCAGTGTTAATGCTAAATTGTAATTATTTTGCCACTATGGCCTATTTATTGTCTTACCTCCCCAGTCTTACTACAGTTGCACACACTGTATATAGATTTTTCTATTGTGTTATTGACTGTACGTTTATTTATCCCATGTGTAACTCTGTGTTGTTGTTTTTGTCGCACTGCTTTGCTTTATCTTGGCCAGGTCGCAGTTGTAAATGAGAACTTGTTCTCAACTGGCCTACCTGGTTAAATAAAGGTAAAATAAAAATAAAAACATTTGTGGGTTCGATTACAGGCCCAAATTGGCCAGAAACAAAGAACTTTCTTCTGAAACTCGTCAGTCTATTCTTGTTCTGAGAAATTAAGGCTATTCCATGCGAGAAATTGTCAAAAACTGAAGATCTCGTACAATGCTGTGTATTACTCCCTTCACAGAACAGAGCAAACTGACTCTAACCCGAATTGAAAGAGGAGTGGGAGGCCCGGTGCACAACTGAGCAAGAGGACAAGCACATTAGTGTCTAGTTTGAGAAACAGATGCCTCACAAGTCCTCAACTGGCAGCTTCATTAAATAGTACCCACAAAACACCAGTCTCAACGTCAACAGTGAAGAGGCGACTCCGGGATGCTGGCCTTCTAGGCAAAGTTGGAAAGAAAAAGCCATATCTCAGACTGGCCAATAAAAATCAAATATTAAGATGGGTAAAAGTACACAGACACTGGAAAGAGGAAGATTGGATAAAAGTGTTATGGACAGACATATCTAGGTTTGATCTAGAAGAATATTTGTGAGACGCAGAAAAAATGAAAAAATGCTGGAGGAGTGCTTGACGCCATCTATCAAGCATGGTGGAGGCAATGTGATTGTCTGGGGGGTGCTTTGGTGGTGGTAAAGTGGGAGATTTGTACAGGATAAAAGGGTTCTTGAAGAAGGAAGGCTATCACTCCATTTTGCAACGCCATGCCATACCCTGTGGACATCGCTTAATTGGAGCCAATTTCTTCCTACAACAGAACAATAACCCAAAGCACCGCTCCAAACTATGCAAGAACTATTTAGGGAAGAAGCAGTCAGCTGGTATTCTGTCTATAATGGAGTGGCCAGCACAGTCACTGGATCTCAACCCTATTGAGCTGTTGTGGGAGCAGCTTGACTGTACGGTACGTAAGAAGTGCCCATCATGCCAATCCAACTTGTGGGAGGTGCTTTAGGAAGCATGGGGTGAAATCTCTTCAAATTACCTCAACAAATTGACAACTAGAATGCCAAAGGTCTACAGGGCTGTAATTGCTGCAAATGGAGGATTCTTTGACGAAAGCAAAGTTTGAAGGACACAATTATTATTTCAATTAAAAATCATTATTTATAACCTTGTCAACATCTTGACTATATTTCCTATTAATTTTGCAACTCATTTCATGTATGTTTTCATGGAAAACAAGGACATTTCTAAGTGTCCCCAAACTTTTGAACGGTAGTGTGTAGTATATACACTACCGGTCAAACGTTTTAGAACACCTACACATTCAAGGGTTTTTCTTTAAAATATATTTTATATTTGAGATTCTTCAAATAGCCACCCTTTGCCTTGATGACAGCTTTGCACACTCTTGGCATTCTCTCAACCAGCTTCATGAGGTAGTCACCTGGAATGCATTTCAATTAACAGGTGTGCCTTCTTAAAAGTTAATTTGTGGAATTTATTTCCTTCTTTGAGCCAATCAGTTGTGTTGTGACAGGGTAGGGGGTTGCTATACAGAAGATAGCCCTATTTGGTAAAATACCAAGTCCATATTATGGAAAGAAACTCAATTAAGCAAAGAGAAATGACAGTCCATCATTACTTTAAGACATGAAGGTCAGTCAATACGGAACATTTCTAAAAGTTTCTTCAAGTGCACTTGCAAAACCCATCAGGCGTTATGATGAAACTGGCTCTCATGAAGACCCAGAGTTACCTCTGCTGCAGAGGATAAGTTCATTAGAGTTACCAGTCTCAGAAATTGCAGCCCAACTAAATGCTTCAAGAGTTCAAGTAACAGACACATCTCAACAGCAACTGTTCAGAGGAGACTGTGTGAATCAGGCCTTGATGGTCGAATGGTGGTTGGTTTGGGATGAGTCGGACCGCAGAGTGAAGGAAAAGCAGCCAGCAAGTGCTCAGCATATGTGGGACATCCTTCAATACTGTTGAGAAAGCATTCCAGGTGAAGTTGGTTGAGAGAATACTAAGAGTGTGCAAAGCTGTCATCAAGGCAAAGGGTGGCTATTTGAAGAATCTCAAATATAAAATATATATTTTTATTTAACATTTTCTTGGTTACTACGTGATTCCATATGTGTTATTTCATAGTTTTGATGTCTTCGCTATTATTCTACAATGTAGAAAATAGTAAAAATAAAGAAAAACCCTTGATTGAGTAGGTGTGTCCAAACTTTTGACCGGGAGTGTATATACAGTACCTGTCAAAAGTTTGGACACACCTACTCATTCAAGGGTTTTTTATTTGTACTATTGTCTACATTTTGTCCTGTGGTCACTGTTTCAGTCAATTTCTTCTATTTGTAGCATAATGAAAACACCCCGGGGCAATATTATAATCCATAAACCTGTGTAGTTGAGCTCCATCCATGAAATCATTATCTGGTTATGTTACATGATTAAAGTATGGACCTAGAAGCATTAGTCAACTCTCTCCACAATGTCAACGTTAAGATGCAAGATGCAAGCCATGATCTCAATAACCCCTGTGTGTGTGTGTGTGTGTGTGTGTGTGTGCTGTCAGAGGGGTTATTTATGAATGAGTTGCAGTTTGGTCACAACTCGAGGGTCAAAGCTCCTCAGTTTTTAGGGAGAGGAAGGGTGAGGGGAGACCCCAAACTTGTCTCAGGTATGTGTGTGTTTGTTTGTGTGTGTGTTTGTGTTGGAGGGATACAACAGCTGCATGAGATCAATTAGAGCCATTCAGAAAACTGGAGCAAGCCGAAACCCTCCCACTGATAGTCTCCATGGCAATGATAATTCCTCCCAGACCTCTGTGTGCTGTGAGTGGACAAGGTCCCTCCCCCCATCTGTCAATCAAAGTTTCCCACGCAGGCTCTAGAGGAAGTGTTTGAGGGAACTGGGGAAACCAATCCAACTCACTACCGCTGTTTGATTTAGGGGCTTTTAAAGTAAACTGTGTGTGTGGTTTCACTGTTTGGCCTACACAAGGCCTTTTTCCATTGGCTAAGTTATTGGAAGCCAATCAAAACAAACAAAGCTTTGGATCAATTTCTCAAGGTTAACTTGTGTATGAACTCAGAAGAGGGAAGTGGTTGACTTGTATTTACCTACAAAGCTGCTTCAGTACAGGACATGTTTTTGAACAGTCAGTCAGTGTATTGTTAATCAATTGGATTTACATAAGACCTTCAGATGTTTTCCCAGTAAGCACAATTTTCTGGATGCTTTTCTGGAATGTTGTTTGCTCATAGGTTTGATTATCTAAGAATTATATTTGAGAAGGGTTGTTTCCATTGAGTGATATCACTTCATCCATCATATGAAGTAAATAAAAACTGTGGGCAGAACAAGGAGATTTGTATTTGTTTCACATCCAACATATATTTTATTGATGTACGTACAGTTGAAGTTGGAAGTTTACATACACTTAGGTTGGAGTCATTAAAACTCGTTTTTCTTACCACTCCACAAATTTCAAACTATAGTTTTAGCAAGTCGGTTAGGGCATCTACTTCCTTCATGACACAAGTCATTTTTCCAACAATTGTTTACAGACAGATTATTTCACTTATAATTCACTGTATCACAATTGCAGTGGGTCAGAAGTTTACATACACTAAGTTGACTGAGCCTTTAAACAGATTGGAAAATTCCAGAAAATTATGTCGTGGCTTTAGAAGACTCTGATAGGCTAATTGACATCATTTGAGTCAATTGGAGGTGTACCTGTGGATGTATTTCAAGGCCTACCTTCAAACAGTGCCTCTGCTTGACATCATGGGAAAATCCAAAAGAAATCAGCCAAGACTTCAGAAAACAATTGTAGACCTCCACAAGTCTGGTTCATCCTTGGAAGCAATTTCCAAATGCCTGAAGGTACCAAGTTCATCTGTACAAGCAATAGTACGCAAGTATAAACACCATGGGACCACGCAGCCGTCATACCACTCAGGAAGGAGACGCGTTCTGTCTCCTAGAGATGAACGTACTTTGGTGCGAAAAGTGCAAATCAATCCCAGAACAACAGCAAAGGACCTTGTGAAGATGTTGGAGGAAACAGGTACAAAAGTATCTATATCCACAGTAAAACGAGTCCTATATCGACATAACCTGAAAGGCCACCCAGCAAGGAAGAAGCCACTGCTCCTAAACCGCCATAAAAAAGCCAGACTACGGTTTGCAACTGCACATGGGGACAGAGATCGTACTTTTTGGAGAAATGTCCTCTGGTCTGATGAAACAAAAATATAACTATTTAGCCACTATGACCATCGTTATGTTTGGAGGCAAAAGGGGGAGCCTTGCAAGCCGAAGAACACCATCCCAACTGTGAAGCACGGGGTGGCAGCATCATCATCAGCGTCATCTATAAGTCGTTGCTAGGTAAAGCCCCCCGCCTTATCTCAGCTCACTGGTCACCATAGCAGCACCCACCCGCAGCACGCGATCAGCAGGTATATTTCACTGGTCATCCCCAAAGCCAATTCCTCCTTCGGGCGCCTTTCCTTCCAGTTCTCTGCTGCCAATGACTGGAACGAACTGCAAAAATCACTGAAGCTGGAGACTCATATCTCCCTCACTAGCTTTAAGCACCAGCTGTCAGAGCAGCTCACAGATCAATGCACCTGTACATAGACAATCTGTAAATAGCCCATCCAACTACCTCATCACCATATTGTTATTTATTTTATTTATTTAGCTCTTTTGCACCTCAGTACCGCTACTTGCACACTCATCTTCTGCACATCTATCACCACAGTGTTTAATTTGCCATACTGTAATAATTGTCACTATGGCCTATTTTGTCACTATTTGCACACACTGTATATAGACTTTCTCTATTGTATTATTGACTGTATGTTTGTTTATTCCATGTGTAACTCTGTTGTTGTTTGTGTTGCACTGCTTTGCATTATCTTGGCCAGGTCGCAGTTGTAAATGAGAACTTGTTCTCAACTGGCCTACCTGGTTAAATAAAGGTGAAATAAAAATAAAATAAACATCATGTTGTGTGGGTGCTTTGCTGCAGGAGGGACTGGTGCACTTCGCAAAATAGATGGCATCATGAGGTAGGAAAATTGTGGAAATATTGAAGCAACATCTCAAGACATCAGTCAGGAAGTTAAAGCTTGGTCGCAAATGGGTCTTCCAAATGGACAATGACCCCAAGCATACTTACAAAGTTGTAGCAAAATGGCTTAAGGACAACAAAGTCAAGTTATTGGCGTGGCCATCACAGAAGCCCTGACCTCAATCCTATAGAAACTTTGTGGGAGAACTGAAAAAGCGTGTGCGAGCAAGGAGGCCTACAAACCTGACTCAGTTACACCAGCTCCGTCAGGAGGAATGGGCCAAAATTCACCCAACGTATTGTGGGAAGCTTGTTAAACTAGCAACCCAAGTTAAACAATTTAAAGGCAATGCTACCAAATACTAATTGAGTGTATTTGAGCTTCTGATCCACTGGGATTGTGATGAAAGAAATAAAAGCTGAAATAAATCACTCTACTTTTATTCTGACATTTCACATTCTTAAAATAAAGTGGTGATCCTAACTGACCTAAGACAGGGAATTATTACTAGGATTAAATGTCAGGAATTGTGAAAAACTGAGTTTAAATGTATTTGGTTAACTGTATATGTGTATATGTGTATATGTGAACGACCGCCTCAATTCGGTCTCATGTAGCAAAATTTGAAATGGTGTTTTTTACATGTTTTGGTACCTACTGGAGAGCTCTTCTTTGTCTACATCCATTCAGCATCATTCACACCCTCTTAAGCCTTAGCCCCACCCATCTCTTTAAGGTTTCACATGTGTGGCCATGTGGTAAACACACCATATATCAAACAATATCTAAGTATATTTGTCACATGCATATGATACAGAAGGTGTAAATGGTACAGTGAAGTGGTTACTTGCATAGTAGCAATATCAAAAACAGGAAGTGTCCAGATAAATATTCCATAATTATTAGATGACGCTTACTCAGACACACTTGTAAATTGATGGGTCATGTGAAAGAAATGCTGTAACCCCCCCCCCCCCCCCCCCACCCACATATAGCTAAGTGGATGGGTCACTATTGTCTAGACATGTACGCATGTTCATGAAATACAATAGATGGCCATAATCACGCCCAGACACACCTGGCTAATTTGATGGGTCATGTAATAATCCGGCCTAAGTATAGTTTTCTGTTTAGACATGTAACAAGCAACCTAAACAATGAACTGGAATAATCCATACTCATACTACTACCAATACAAACATGGTCTTAGCTGTAGTATGAATCTGCTTGTAGCTTAAAGCTAACAAACTAGGTTTAATGTTAGCTAGCTAACATTAGGCTATAACTAGCAATGCAAATGGGTTTCTGATTTGAATAACATTACTACACAGGTCACACACATAACGTTAGCTAGCGAGCCAGCAAGCTAACGTTTGCTAGCTAACTAACAGTACTCTTTAACTTGCAATAAAATTACTTTCTGACAAAATTAGAAACTTATTTCTAAAAATGTAGCTCGCCTCTTACCCGTATACATGGATGAATACTACACGCCAGACTGGAACCATTTAACTCTGTTTTGTTTGTAGCTACATCTTGTTTGGCCAGCGTTGTGTCAAGTCACTCCGGTTCACACTGACCGTGGCGTGTGCAGAAAGACCATCACTTTTTCCAACTGATCTGTCGATAGCGCCTGCTAAATTCAGGGCATCAACGTAAACTTTTGTAGTTCTCGATGGCTAACGTTATATCTTTCACAAACGATGCGGTAGAAAGGACTGTCAACACATACTGAACAGCTCACGTTATAGACAGAAGCATCCTACATGGCAGACCAATCAGAACTGATCTCCCGGCATGTCCAGCCCATCCATTATCTTAGCCAATCATGGCTAGCGGGAAGGTTCCTGGCTTTTTCCATGGTTAAACCAACTATGCTCATAATTTAATAATTTTATTTGTATTTATGGATGGAATACAAGTTTGTTATTAAGGCACATAAAAGTTCACATGTTCCAGAAGGCATTTCTGCCAAAAAACACATTTTGGTAAATGTTTCAGTTCAAATGGCTCTCCTGTGAGGTAGTGACGTGCGACATACGCCTAGTTTCCTAAAACAAGTCACATATTCACTCCTGTCTACATCATTTCCCCTTGTGGGATAAATGAAGTATATTGAATTGAAAGAACAGGCTTAAACCAATGTAGATTTTCCCCATGTGACATGCTGTTATTCAAAACAGAGGAAAATGGCGGACATCAATCAGTCATATGTATTTATAAAGCACTTTTTACATCAGCCAATGTTACAAAGTGCTATACAGAAGCCCAGCCTAAAACCCCAACATGTTGACGTACTGTATATGAATGAGAATAAACCTACATAGACACTACCCAACACGTGGAGCTAATCATTCAGTAGTTCCCCTCCCTGCCTTGAGATAAGAGAGAGGGAGGGGATGGCACGGTGCCATGTTCTTGGGTGGTAGGGTTTATATGATGCACTAGCCTTGTAAGAGCAAGAACTGGAGGAGGACTTAACTGCACCAAGCGTTCATGTGTATGGTGTATATTTAAGGACATGTCCTTTTTCCCTGGGTGGTAGGGTTTATATGATCTATTAGCCCTGTAAGATCTGAGGTGGAGGAGGACTTGACTGCACCAAGCGTTCATGTGTATGGTGTACATTTAAGGACATGTCCTTTTTCCCTGGGTGGTAGGGTTTATATGATCTATTAGCCCTGTAAGATCTGAGGTGGAGGAGGACTTGACCGACTTTACTGCACCAAGCCTTCATTTTAATGGACATGTCTTGTGGATGTCCTAAAACAGGCACCATACATCTGTAGTCCAACTGACTGCATAACAGGATGTATCTCAGCATGACTAACTAGAATACAGTCATTCCATCTGAATCGCAATTTTGATTTGGTAATGCACACATTCTAAGCCCACAAATAAAATCATACAAATTATGGTGCACTCTGGGAACATATGGATTGAATCACAAGTTGATCATAGCCATCCCATGGAATGTGACTCACTGGGAAGCTGGAACAACATTATAGGGTCCCTAGGAACCAATACAGGTTTTTGTTGTTTCATCGTTTTAAATCGGAACGTGTGTGTCTGTGTGTAGCTATGTGACTCATTGCCTCTCTCCCTCTTCCTCTTTCTCCCTCTCTCCCTCCCTCGCTCCCTTCCTGTCTTCCAGGTCCAGAATTTGAACAATATAATCTCTTTTCCCTTGGAGAATGTCTTGAAGAGTGAGCTTAGAGACAGCAGACTGGTGAGTAACCCTACTGTAGTGTACACTACATAGTGGAACACTTCTGTCTCCTCTACTGTGTCTGTAAAGTAATCTAGACAATAAGAGATACATCTAGGGCCTCCCGAGGGGCACAGCAGTCTAAGGCACTGCATCGCAGTGTTGCGGCGTCACTACAGCCTGGGGTTTGATCCCAGGCTGTGTCACAACTGGCTGTGACCGGGAGTTCCATAGGGCGGCGCACAATTGGCCCAGTGTCGTCCGGGTTAGGGAAGGGTTTGGCCAGGGGAGCTTTACTTGGCTCATCGCACTCTAGCGACTTCTTGTGGCGGGCCGGGTACCTCCAGGCTGACTCTGGTCTTCAGTTGAACGTTGTTTCCTCCGACACATTGGTGCAAATTGCTTCCGGGTTTAGCGAGCGGGTGTTAAGAAGCGCGGCTTGGTCATGTTTCGGAGGACACATGACTCGACCTTTGCCTCTCCCGGGCCAAAAGCTACAGGTACTAGGGCCTGGAGTTTTACCAGGCCAGGCTTCCTTGTCCTACTTAATGAGAGGTCATTCACCAGCAATAGGTTTTGTTATTGGTACAGTAAACCCCATTGTTGAAGTGTCATATAAGGTGTATGAAGGGGCCAGAGCCTACTATTCACAGTCAAATGTAATCTAAGTTTGGGGCCCCTGGGTCCTGTGACTGTACAGTGTTCTGTGACTGTACAGTGTCCTGTGACTGTACAGTGTTCTGTGACTGTACAGTGTTCTGTGACTGTCCACACTTCAGATAATATAGACGCAGTGTTTATTTGACTTGTCCGGAGCGCAGCCCAACTGAACTATCGGTCTTCCGTCTTCTCTTCTTTAGGAGTTGAAGAAACAGTTGGAGAAGAGCTGGAAGGATTATGACATCAAAGTGTGAGTTGATATCATTCTACCAAAGTGATTATGAGGGAAGTAGTCTTCCATAGGGTTTGTGGTGCCTCTCAGAAAGATGAAAAGAGAGTGTTACTGTACACCCATCCAGTCATGTTCTGGTTTTAAGTCAATGTAATATAAGAATGGGGTTTCACCTCCACTCTCCCTTATCCTTTCTCCTGTTTCCTCAGGTGAAATAGTTGGAAGGAGGGAGTTTGTTACAGGAATATGATGTTTAAAATGGCCAAGATTAGGACAGTAAATACCTGTAAATCCACCCGTATCTCTTTCTATCATTCACACACAGACATGCACACACTCACACCTCATCCCAAGACAATTCTACAGATATCTAATGCACTGTCCTTTCACTCGTCAGCATCTGTGTCCACGAATGTTGACGTTGAGTCCGTCTCCATTTAACAATGCTCTTTTCTTTCATTGAACGGTATCAATAAAGATGCTTTACAGTCTAAAGTCCTCTACCTCGCTCTACCTCTCTCTCTCTGTCTCTCTCTCGGTCTCTCTACCTCTGTCTCTCTACCTCTGTCTCTCTACCTCTCTCTCTACCTCTGTCTCTCTACCTCTGTCTCTCTATCGTAGCCTCTGTCTCCTACCTCTGTCTCTCTACCTCTCCTCTCTCTCTCTCTCTCCTCTCTCTCTTCTCTCTCTCTCTCTCTCTCTCTCTCTCTCTACTCTGTCTCTCTACCTCTGCTCTACCTCTCTCTTTCTCTACCTCTCTCTCTCTCTACCTCTCTCTTTCTCTACATTTCTCTCTCTACCTCTCTCTACCTCTCTCTCTATCTCAGTGGGAAGCTGGAGAAGGAGAGGAGGGAGAAGAGCCGTCAGCCGGGCCTGATCAGGATGGAGGGATACGAGGTGACGGAGGACATGGAGCGAGAGAGGAGGACCTTCCAGCTGCAGATGTGTGAGGTGAGGACACAGAGCTGGGACGGACACACACGTAGTAAAGTTACCCATAGACACTGATCTAAAGTCTTGGTAATAGTGGTGATAAAACCACTACTACTAACACAGCTAATACCACTACTAACACTGCTAATACCACTACTAACACTGCTAACACAACACCACTACTACCACTAACACTGCCAATGCCGCTAACACCACTGCTACCGCTAACGCCGCTAACACCAGTACTAACGCTGCTAACACCACTACTACCGCTAACGCCGATAACGCTGCAACTACCGCTAACGCCGCTAACACTGCTAATACCGCTAATGCTGATAACACCACTACTACCACTAACGGCGCTAACACTGCTAATACCGCTAACGCCACTACTAACACAACTACCACTAACACTGCTACTACCACCACTAACACTGCTAATACCGCTAACACCACTACTACCATTAACACTGCTAATACCACTAATGCCGCTAACACCACTACTACTACCACTAACAGCACTACTACTACGGCAAACGGCGCTAATGCCACTTATTCCACTAATGCCACTAATACTTACGGGTAGGTTTGGGGGATGGGAATCTGATCCTAGATCTGTGCATATGGACAATTTCTCCCCTGAACGGCACAGATCGTGTCAAGGTGGGGGAGGATGCCAGACCCAGACTAGACTGTGAAATGTAAAAATGTGCAGTACAGATTGGAAATGGCACTGAAGCCAATGCTAAGCTCAGTTAAAGTCCACAGTTACACTTTACGAGCGTAGGGGAATTTACTCTTTAGTTGGACTCTCTGTGAGGCCAGCTGCTGAGATGGGTGGAGAAGTAGAGGAGGAGAATTCCCCCCCCCCCTTCTCCAAGGCCCTTGTCTGGGTCATGTTCATTATGGCACACAAGAGAAAACATTTGAAAACATGCAACTGAAAACGAAAATAAGTTTTTGGATAAGTCGAGGTTGTACATTCCTTCCACTGGGCACAAACGTCAGTTCAACATCCAGTTTGGATTTACATTTGGTTGAGTTGTCACCATGTCATTGGATCTAGCTTAAAAGTTGGGTAAAAAAACCGTCTTTACGTTGATTACTTTTTGCAAATCCAATCTGTTTTCAACGTTGATTCAACATCATCACACTAATCGTGTTTTGGTTGAAATGATGTGGAAACAACGTTGATTCTACCAGTTTTTGCCCAGTGGGCTGTTTCAGTCCGTTTTGCCCCATTTGGTGCATAATAAACATGACCCAGCACAGCCGCAGACAGACAGTTTTAAACAAGGCTTTATGGAGCAGAGACACAGCAGACTGCAGTCATTCCTTCCAAAAGCAGCAGAGAGCTCCTTCAGCTGGCTCTCACCAAGGCATTTCCCTTTTAAAGCAACATTTAAAACACTTCAAACAGTTCAAAAAATGGATCAGGTAAAAAAACACACCCTGAAACTGTTCTATGCCGTGTCATGTTTAGGCTATGTCCTGAGAAGCATATTGTCTATGGCAGGAGAGACTTGTTCATATGAAAGTCTAGTATTTTTCCTGCCCATGTGTCCTGACCAGGAAAAACTCTGTGCCCAAGTTACAGTCTACAACTAAGACCAGGAGTGTTTCCTGAACAGACAGTACATTTCTCCTACCATGATTTAAATCAGTAAAATGATACCCAACGGTTTATAACCAGTGTGACCGTTTCTGAACCTGAAACCAGCTCTGTAACCATGGTTACTAATCCAGTACTTTCGTCCTCTGGTTTGTCCAGTATCTACTGAAGATCCAGGAGCTGAGGGTACGTCAGGGTCCAGACCTGCTCCAGAGTCTCATCAAGTACTTCCAGGCCCAGCTCAAGTAAGTTCTCCTTCTATGCTTTAATGCCCCTTTTTCACGCTACTGAGCCAAGCCGAGCTGTACTGCACTATAGTCTAAAAGAAAACATTTTAAGAAAATGTAATATCAAAGACAGTACGGTTCTGGTTGGTCCTATAGTGTGAATCGTAAGAGTACTCGCTGGACTCATTTGGCCTTATGGGAAGCGTATGGCTTTCATATCTCCCTGCTACTACTCATATGTAACAGCACCAAGATCTTACCTCAGGAATGTTACTGTGGTTTCTGGTGTCAAATGTTGTGGCTGTTTGGTTTTGGCTTCCTTTTACTAGGTATTGCCACGCTACTTAACAATTTTGTTCCATATGTTATATGTGTTCTGTGTGTGTGTGTGTGTGTGTGTGTGTGTGTGTGTGTGTGTGTGTGTGTGTGTGTGTGTGTGTGTGTGTGTGTGTGTGTGTACCTGAGTGTTATGGTCGACATCCACCAATGACTCAGTATTGTTGTATCGTCTCAGTTTTTTCCAGGACGGCTTGAAAGCTGCCGAGAACCTTAGTCCCTTTGTGGAGAAGCTGGCTACATCGGTGCACATGGTAGTAACAACCGATTTGTTTTGTTTTGTCTGTCTACCTACCTGTCTGTCTGTCTGTCTCACACACACACACACACACACACACACACACACACACTAACTACCAACTCCAACTGGACCTTAGTCATCAGCTGCTACTGAAGTCCTGTACAGACACTAACAGATTATGCATCGCTGCAGACAAACCTCCTAAACCTCAACCTCGTCTCTCCTCCCAGACTTTCCCAACACACGGTCTGTCCATGACCGTGCAATTCCTATGCAATTCCTATAACTGCTCCTTCATTCCTGAAAGGGAAACCAAAATTATTCCCCAATTTCATTGGAGGTACGGGCCCTTATGCTATAATCGCCTAGACAGGCTTTCCAAACCAGACCAGACATTTTCCTGCCCATATCCCCCAACTGCCAAACCAGGAGACTATCACTCAGTACCGGTTATGGTTGTCAGGGTTACATGGCAGTGGTGTGGAAATATTTAATGGRYTGGTGTGGTGGTTATACTGAGCCTGGTCCACCTTAAATGACATGGTGTGGTGGTTATACTGAGCCTGGTCCACCTTAAATGACATGGTGTGGTGGTTATACTGAGCCTGGTCTCACCTTCCAATGGCATGGTGTGGTGGTTGTACTGAGCTGGTCCCTTAATGATGGTGTGGTGGTTATGCTGAGCCTGGGTCCACCTTAAATGGCAGGGTGTGGTCGTCTATGCTGAGCCTGGTCCACCTTAAATGGCATGGTGTGGTCGTTATGCTGAGCCTGTCCACCTAAATGACAAATGGTTGGTCGGTTTTATGGCCTGAGCCTGGTCACCTTAAATGACATGGTGTGGTGGTTATGCTGAGCCTGGTCACTTAAATGACATTGGTGTGGTGGTTTACTGAGCCTGGTCACCTTAATGACATGGTGTGGTGGTTATCGGCTCTGTGTGTGGTCGTTAGCTGAGCTGGTCCCCCTTAATGACATGGTGTGGTGGTTATACTGGCTGGTCAACCTTAAATGACATGGTGTGTGGTTATACACTGAGCTGGTCCACCTTAAATGACATGGTGTGGTCGTTATGCTGAGCCTGGTCCACCTAAATGGCGGGTGTGGTGGTTATACTGAGCCTGGTCCCAAAATGACATGGTGTGGTGGTTATGCTGAGCCTGGTCCACCTTAAATGACATGGTGTGTGGTTATTGAGCCTG
Source organism: Salvelinus sp. IW2-2015 (assembly GCF_002910315.2). Classification (NCBI taxonomy): domain Eukaryota; kingdom Metazoa; phylum Chordata; class Actinopteri; order Salmoniformes; family Salmonidae; genus Salvelinus; species Salvelinus sp. IW2-2015. The sequence continues at coordinate 30,267,969 of NC_036849.1, forward strand.
GTCCACTTAAATGACATGGTGTGGTCCGTTATGCTGAGCCTGGTCACCTTAAATGGCAGGGTGGGGTGGTTATACTGAGGCCTGGTCCCACTTAAATGCACATGGTGTGGTGTTATGCTGAGCCTGGTCCACCTTAAATGAATGGTGTGGGGTTATACTGGCCTGGTCCCTTAAATGACAGGTGTGGTGGTTATGCTGAGCCTGGTCCACCTTAAATGGAATGTGTGGTCGCTTATATACTGAGCCTGGTGGTGTGGTCGTTATGCTGACCTGGTCACCTTAAATGACATGGTGTGGTGGTTTACTTGAGCCTTTTCCACCTAGTGGTTTACTGACCTAGTGTCGGTTACTCACTCACTCACTCACACACTCACACAGCTCACACACTCCACTCTCATCTCACTCTCTCTCTCTCAACAGACTTGAGTTTAATGAGAGTTCAGTGCGTTCTTCTTGCTCTACATGGTTGGAAAGGGCAAGCTTCGGGCACGCTGTTTCTCAGGTTCAAGGAAGAATTATGAAAGAAACCTGTTGGGACTTTTCCCGTCACCTAAACGTTTTTGTGTTGTTATCCTGTTTGATTTGGCAAGACAGCACAAATTGATATGGGACCAGGCTAAGATGGGGACCAGAAACCAAAGACTGTTCTAGTATGCTCTGTTACACTTTATTTTGCAACATTATGCAAAGCTTGGTTTAATAGCTGTCCACACCATTGATGTGGGAAAATCAAGCCAAAGCTACCCATCCCAAATCCATTCTTTTTGAGAGACGTTGGCGTTGTGAAAGCTAGTGCACGCCACGTACACCAGCAACTCCCTCCAAATGCTCGCCAATATTTAGCCCAATCAGTGTCTGTTTATATAGTAGCTACAGTAGATTGCATTCAGCTGATCTGTCTTGTGTGTGTGTGTGTGGTGTGTGTGGTGTGTTGGTGTGTGTGTGTGTGTGTGTGTGTGTGTGTGTGGTGTGTGTGTGTGTGTGTGTGTGTGTGTGTGGTGTGTGTGTGTGCGGTAGGTGCGTCAGGACCAGGAAGAAGAGTGAGATCAAGCTCTCTCAGCTACGAGACTCCTAAGACCTGCTGCTACAGATGGGGGAAAGAGGTACTGTTCATTAGGCACCAAACGGAAGAAAACTGACTGAAACAGAGATGGGGCTACCTGGCTTGTCCATAAGAGTGTTCATTTTCGTTGGAAAATGCTTTTAACCATTTTCCATTGCTTGCCCTAATAAACACACCCTGGTGGGTGGTTAAGAAAAAAAGAAAACTAATCATAGTCAATCTATTGTAATAAAGTATTTTTCTCCCCGTTTTGTCCCAGGAGTACAGCACCAGAAAGAATCTGGTAACGGCTACAGCATCCACCAGCCCTCAAGGCAACAAGATACGTACGGAGAAGTCAGGCTTCCTAAGAAGAGGAATGACGGGTGAGTCTGTCCTGGAGATTGTGGAAAATACTGGACCGTGTACTGAAACCAACAAGGCTCCACTTCCCAGCATTAACCCAATAGAAGGTTTCTGTTAGCCTGTGTAACGGAGATTAGACCGTGCTGTGAGCTCACTTCACAGCCAGCTTGAAATGTTGCCAATGGTGCTATCGAATTGGATCCTTTTCTATAGCCCAACTGGTTTTTATGTTGTCAGCGGGCGTCTCATGTGTTGGTGAGGCAGAGGCCGTGGTTCAAGCCCAGTCAGAGGCAATTTAAGGGAGGCGGCGCTATATGAATAAGCTAGCACACATTGGATTTGGAGACGGCAACAAACCGACCCGGAACTAGGCTAGGATTCCACAGGCTGTTTTAATGGTTGTGACTAGTACTAGGTACGAGACGAGATTAACCATTGAATACTACCACGGAAGTTTGGACTTGATGACTCAGTCGAGTCCAGATATCCAGTTGAGTTCTCTAAGTAAAATCAATAGTTTCACCTGGGATTTTGTTTATTCTGATTTAATATCTGTGTACTGTTTGCTTGTATCCATAGACACTTCTTCACAATCTCTAGCTAGCTTAATCGATATCTAAGTAACAAACAGTAATGCACAATGTATTATCATATTTATTCCTATCATGTATGTCGTCTCGCGGCATGCCAATTCTGGTGGAGGTGGGAAATAAAACATCGACATTTTTGCCGTGAACAGATACAATAGAAACAAGCCAATTTGTCCTGCTAAATGCCAATGCTGCCTAATATGGTATGTTGAAATCAACAACTCTCCCCCTACTGACAACCTGTTGCTGTCCTATACCGCTAGAGGCTAGCTAGCTATCGCCTTAAGCAACGAAAGTGCCTCCCAATTCATCGTCTGGCTTTAAAACTTCAAAATCAAGTTCAGTGGTACAGTCTTGTCTGTAGCTGTACTTCCATCTAGTCACACCGTGTTTTTGGCTATCATGTTATCACTTTATATGGCAAAGTTCAGGGTTCCTGACCATAGATTCTTCAGGCAATGATCCAGTGATGTATACATTGGTATATGATATTAGGATATTATGGGGTTAACATGGGAGCAGGCTGAGCGGGTTAGGGTTAAGGTTAGGCCTCAAGCAGGTTAGGGTTAAGGTTGGCCTGACAGCGGGTTAGGGTTAAGGTTAGGCCGCAGGTGTTAGGGTTAAGGTTAGGCTGAGCAGGGTTAGGGTAAGGTTAGGCCTGAGCAGGGTTTAGGGTTAAGGTTAAGGCTCAGAGGGTTAGGGTTACGGTTGGCTCAGCAGGGTTAAGGTTGGCCTCAGCAGGGTTAGGGGTTAAGGTTAGGCCTCAGCAGGGTTAGCCTAGTGGGTTAGAGCGTTGGACTAGTACACGAAAGGTTGCAAGTTCAAATCCCGAGCTGACAAGGTACAAATCTGTCGTTTTCTGCCCGTGACAGGCAGTTAACCCACTGTTCCTAGGCCGTCATTGAATTAAGAATTTGTTCTTAACTGACTTGCCTAGATAAATAAAGGTAAAATAAAAAATAAAAAGAATAAAAGGGTTAAGGTTAGGCCTGAGCAGGTTAGGGTTAGGTTAGGCCTCAGCGCGGGTAAGTTAGGCACTGAGCTAGGCGTTAAGGTTAGCCTCAGCATGGGTTAGGGTCGTGTAGCAGGCTGCAGCGTGACATTATGGAAGGGCGCTGTGGGAGGGGGGGGGACAGTGCCTATGTCAGCCCAGTGGTCATTCATTTTCTGCGGTTTAGGCATCTGGCGAGAGGCCTGGCTGGATGATGATGTCAGCTATCTCCAGCGCTAACCCAGGTGCATTAAGAGAGGAGAGTAGAGAAGGAGTGCGAAAGAAAATGGAGAGGGATAGGAGAGAGAGAAAGGGAAAGAGTAGTAAAAGGAGGAAGAAGAAAGAGAGAGAGAGTGAGGGGTAAGAGAGAGAAAGGGCAAGAGAGTAAAGAGAGAGGAGAAAAGCGTGAGAGAGAGAGTGGTAGGAAGAGTAAAAGAGAGAGGAAAAGAGAGAGCGAGAGAGAGGAGAAGAAGAAGAGAAAGTAGTAAAGAGAGAGAGAGAGGAGAGAGAGAAGAGAGACGAGAGAGAGAGAGAGAGTAGAGAAGAGAGAGAGGAGGACAGGGTAGCTGCAAGTCTCAAAACAGTCCGTATGTGTCCATTCCAGCCTCCCTCCTTCTCCTGTCTCTCTGTTCTCAGAGCATATAGATTACAGCTGTTGAATAAACATGCGGGGGATGTGAGCAGTTGGGGAAACGACTTGTATCCTAGATATGATGAGTAGCGTTGATGTACTGTAGTAAGTTACAGCTTATGCCTGATCTGAATGTGGTCGAAGTCTCTTCCTCTCTTCTTCCGTGCACTCTATGTCTCCCTCCCTCCCCCCTCAGGATTAGGAAGGTTTGGGCAGAAAGGAAAGTGTCGGTGTCAAGTAAACGCGCTGCTGACATCTCCCACAGCACGGTGACTAACAGTCGTGTCATTTTAGGTGAAATCTCTTCACCTCTGCATATCCTGTACCGCCACGATTTTTACCGTATATAACATCAGTAAAGCTCACGTAGCCAAATAGTACATCCTCAAACTACTGTCTATACTTGACTACTGTACTTTAAATCACGTGCCAACAGGGCTACACCCCATTTTAATGTTCTATCAAAAGTAGTCACGCCCTTATGCCTTGATGACAGCTTGTAGCACCCTCTTGGCATTC
>NC_036849.1:30273913-30283086 GCF_002910315.2 Salvelinus sp. IW2-2015
CTGAGCCTGGTCCACCTTAAATGACATGGTGTGGTGGTTATACTGAGCCTGGTCCACCTTAAATGACATGGTGTGGTCGTTATGCTGAGCCTGGTCCACCTTAAATGGCAGGGTGTGGTGGTTATACTGAGCCTGGTCCACCTTAAATGACATGGTGTGGTGGTTATGCTGAGCCTGGTCCACCTTAAATGACATGGTGTGGTGGTTATACAAAGAGAGGATTTGCATAGTAGCAATATCAAAAACAGGAAGTGTCCATAAATATTCCATAATTATAGATGACGCTTATAGACACACTTGTAATTGATGGGTCATTGAAAGAAATGCTGTAACCCCCCCCCCGCCCGGCCAGCCGACATATAGCTCAGTGGATGGGTCCTATTGTCCTAGACCTTACGCATGTTCATGAAAATAATAGTGCATAATCGACGCCCGTACAACACCTGGCTAATTTGAGTGGATCATGTAATAATCCGGCCCTAGTATAGGTTTTTCTGTTTAGACTGTAACAGCAACCTAAACAAATGAACTGGAATAATCATTATCTACTTTATACCAATACAAACATTGGTCTTAAGCTGGTAGTATGAACTGCTTTGTAGCTTTAAAGCTAACAAAATAGGTTTATGTTAAGCAGAGGCTAACATTAGGCTATAACTAAGCAAGCAAATGGTTTCTGATTGAATAATTACTACAACGGTCACCCACATACCGTTACTAGCGGCCAGCAGCTAGTTTGGCTAGCTAGTAACGTATCTCTTTAACTTGCAATAAATTACTTATCTGACAAAATCTAGAACCTTATTTCTAAAAATGTAGGCTCGCCTCTACCCGATATACCTACTGGCTATGATACTATACTACACGCCAGACTGGAACCATTTAACATCTGTTTTTGTTTGTAGCTACATCTTGCTTTGGCAGCGTTGTGTTCAAGTCACTCGGTTCCACTGACCGTGGCGTGTGCAGAAAGACCATCACTTTTTTCCAACTGATCTGTCGATGCGGCCTGCTAAATTCAGGGCATCAACGTAAACTTTTGTAGTCTCCGATGGCTAACACGTTATATCCTTCTCACAAACCATGGGGTGAAGGACTGTCAACACATTACTGAACAGCTCAGTTTAGCAGAAGCAATCCTACATGGCAGACAACACTGCAGAACTGATCTCCCCGGCATGTCCAGCCATCCATTATCATTAGTCCAAATCATGGCGTTAGCGGGAAGGTTCCTGGCTTTTTCCATGGTTTAAACCCACTTGTTCATAATTTTATAATTTTATTTTGTAGTTTATGGATGGAATACAAGTTTGTTATTAAGGGCACACTAAAGTTCACATGTTCCAGAAGAGCATTTCTGCAAAAAACACATTTTGGTAAAATGTTTTCAGTTCAAATGGCTCTCCTGTGGAGGTAGTGACGTGCGAATCGCCTAGTTTTCCTAACCAAGTCACCATATTCACTCCTGTGCTTACAATCATTTCCCCTTGGTGAGGAAATGAAGTAATTGAATTGAGAAGAACAGGCTAACACAATGTAGATTTTCCCAATGTGACAGCTGTTATTCAAAACAGAGGAAAATGGCGCATCAATCAGTTCTATATGTATTTATAAGCACTTTTCTTACATAGCCAATGTTTTACCAAAAGTCGCTATACAGTAAGCCCCAGCCTAAAACCCCAACATGTTGACGTACCTGTATATGAATGAGAATAAAGCCACATAGACACTACCAACAGTGACTATCATTCAGAGTAGTTCCTCCTGCCTTGAGATAAGAAGAGGGATGGGATGGCACGGTGCCCATGTTCTCTGTGTGTAGGTTTATAATGATCACATAGCCTTGGTTAAGAGCAAGAACTGGAGGAGGACTTAACCTGCCCAAGCGTTCATGTGTATGGTGTATATTTAAAGAGCATGTCCTTTTATCCCTGGGTGGTAGGGTCTTATATGATCTATTACGCCCTGTAAGATCTGAGGTGGAGGAGACTTTGCTGCACCAGCGTTCATGTGTAGGTGTACATTGTAGGACATGTCCTTTTCCCTGGTGATAGGGTTTATATAGATCATTAGCCCTGTAAGATCTGAGTGAGGAGGACTTTGACCGACTTTACTGGCACCAAGCCTCAGTTTTAATGGAATGTCTTTGGACATGTCCTAAAACAGCACATACATCGTGTAGTCCAACTGACGATAACAGGCATGATCTCAGCATGACTAACTAGATACGTCATTCATCTGAATTCGCAATTTGATCTTGGTATGCACACAGTTCTAAGCCAACAATAAATCATACAAATGATGGTGCACTCTGGGAAACATACTGGATTGAATCAAGTGAATCATAGCCATCCCATGGAATGTGACTCACTGGAAGAGTGCGACAACATTATAGAGGTCCTAAGGACCAATACAGGTTTTTGTGTTTCATTCGTTTAAAGTCGGAAAGTTGTGCTTGTCTGGTGTAGCTATGTGACCTCATTGCCTTCTCTCCCTTTCCTCTCTTCTCCCTCTCGTCCCTCCTCGCTCCCTCCTTCTTCCAGGTCCAGAATTGTGAACACTATAAGTCTCTTTTCCCTTGAGAATGTCTGAAGAGTGAGCTTATAGAGACCATCAGACTGAGGTAGAGTAACGCTACTGTAGTGTACACTACATAGTGGCAACACTTCTTGTCTCCTCTTACTGTGTCTGTAAAGTATCTAGGACAATAAGAAGGATCACACTAAGGGCCTCCGGGGCACAGCAGTCTAAGGCACGGCACATCGCCCAGTGTTGCCGGCGTCACTACGAGCCCTGGGTTGATCCCAGGCTGCTGTCACATGGCTGTGACCCGGGCGAGTTCCATAGAGTGCGCGCACAATTGGCCCAGCGTCGTCCGGCGTTCAGGGCAAGGGTTTGCCAGGCGAGCTTCTTTGGACTTCATCGCCTCTAGCGACTTCTTGTCGGCGGGCGGGTACTCTCAGGCTGACTCTGGTCTTCACGCTTGAACGTGTTTCCGTCCGAACCAAGTTGGTGTCAAATTGCTTCCGGGTTATAGCGAGGGCGTGTTAAGAAGCGCGGTTGGTCATGTATCGGAGCAATGACTTCGACCGTTTGCCTCTCCCGGGGCCAAAAGCTACAGGTACTCAGGGCTGGAGTTTTACAGGCCAGGTTCTTGTTCCTACTGTAATCAGAGTCATTCACCGCAGCACTAGGTTTTGTTATTGTACAGTAACCCCAGTGTTGAAAGTGGTCATATAAGGCGTGTATGAAGGGCCAGAAGCCTACTATTCACAGTCAACTGTAATCTAAGTTTGGGCCCGGGCATGGGATGTCGGTTTCTGTGCTGTACGTGTACAGCTTTCTGTACTAGTTTGTACTTACATCTCTTGAACTGACAGTGTTTGTTGACTGTCCACACTTCAGATATATAGACGCAGTGTTTATTTGACTTGTCGGGAGGGCGGGCAGCCCAACTGAACTATCGTTCTTCGCGTCTTCCTCTTCTTTAGGCAGTTGAAGAACAGTTGGAGAAGAGCGGGAAGGATTATGACATCAACGTGTGATGTTGATATCATTCTACCCAAATATTATGAGGGAAGTAGTCCTTCCATAGGGTGTGTGGCCTCTCAGAATAAATGAAAGAGAGTGTTACTGTACAACCATCCAGTCACTGTTTCGGGGTTTTTAAGTCAATGTAATATCAAGAATGCGGTTTTCCCTCCACTCTCCCTTATCCTTTCTCTCTTTCCTCACGAGTGAAATCAGTTGGAAGGAAGGGAGTTTGGTTACAGGGAATATGAGTTTTAAAATGGCCAAGATTAGGACAGTAATAACCTGGCTAATCCACCCCGTATCTCTTTCTATCATTCACACACAGACATCGCACACACTCAACACTCATCAAGGAACTATTCTAGCAGCATATTCTAATGCACGTCCTTCACTCGTCAGCATCTGTGTCCACGATGTTTGACGTCTGAGTCCGTCTCCATTTAAACAATAGCCTCTTTCTTCTATTGAAACGGTAATCAATAAAGATGCTTTACAGTACTAAGTCATCTACCATCGCTCTACCTCTCTCCTCTATCTGCTCTCTTCGGTCTCTCTACCTCTGTCTCTCTACCTCTGTCTCTCTTGCCTCTCTCTCTACCTCTGTCTCTTCTAACCTCTGTCTCTCTACTCTGTCTCTCTACTCTCTCTTCCTTCTCTTCAGTCCTTTTCTCACTCTCCTCTCTTCTCTCTTCCTCTCTCTCTCTCCTCCTCGCTCTCTACCTCTGTCTCTACCGTCTATTCTCCTTCTTGCTCTACTCATCTCTCTCTACGCTTCTCTTTCTTACATTTCTCTTCTCTACCTCTCTCTACTTACTCTCCTCTTATCTCAAGTGGGAAGCTTGGAGAAGGAGAGGAGGGACGAGAGCGTCCAGCCGGCTGATCAGGATGGTAGGGTACGACGGTGACGGGACGATCATGGGAGCGAGGAGAGGAGGACATCCAGCTGCAGATGTGTGAGGTGAGCAACAGAGCTTGGGACGGACACCCGTAGTAAAGTACCCATAGACCACTGATCTAAAGTTTGTAAATAGCAGTGGTGATAAGACCACTATACTAACACGCTAAGTACACTACACACTGCTAATACACTTACTACACTAGCATAGCAACACAACACCCACTACTCCCACTAACACTGCAATGCCGCTAACACCACTGCTACCGCTAGGCGCTAACACACCAGTACTAACGCTGCTAACACCACTCACTACGCTACGCCGATAACGCATGCACTACCGCACTAACGGCTAACCTCTGAATCCGCTAATTGCTGAAATCACCACTACCTACCACTACGGGCCTAACACTGCTATACCGCTAACCCACTACTACCGACCAACACCCCTACACTGCTACTACCACACTAAAACACTGTAATACCGCTAACACACTACTACCATTAACACTGCTAATACCACAATGGGCCGCCTAACACCACATATACTACTACACTTAACAGCACCTACTACTAGGCAAACGGCGCTATAATGACCACTTATTCACGCAATGCCACTAAATCTTCGGGTAGGTTTGGGGGATGGATTGATCTAACTATCTAGTGGCCATATGGACATTTCTCCCCTGAAGGCAAGATCGGTCTCAAGGTGGGGGAGGATGCAGCCACAGACAGACTGGTGAAATTAAAAATGTGAAGCAGATGGAATGGCACTGAAAGCCAATGCTAAGCTCAGTTTAAAGTCCCCACAGGTTACCTTTACGAGCGTAGGCGGAATTTACTCTTAGTTGGACTTCTGTCGAGCAGTGCTGAGATGGGTGGAGAGTAGAGAGGGAGAAATTCCCCCCCCCCTTCTCCAAAGGCCCTTTTTGTGGGTCATGTTCATATGGCACAAGAGAGAAACATTTGAAAACATGCAACTGAAAACCGAAAATAATTTTTTGTAAGTCGAGGTTGTACTAATTCCTTCCACTGGGCCACAAACGTCAGTTCAATCCAGATTGGATTTAATTTGTTGAGTTGTCACCATGTCATTGGATCTAGCCTTAAAAGATTGGGCTAAAAAACACCGTCTTTACGTGATTACTTTTTGCAATCCAATCTTGTTTCAACGATTGATTCACATCATCACACTAATCGCTGTTTGGTTAACTCGATGTGGAAACAACGCTTGATCTACAGTTTTTGGCCCAGTGGGCTGTTTCAGTCCGTTTGCCATTTGGTGACTAATAAAATGGACCCAGACAGCCGCAGACAGACAGTTTTTAAAAAGGCTTTATGGAGCAGCAGACACAGCCAGACTCAGTCATTCCTTTCCCAAAGCAGCAGAAGAGGCTCCTCAGCGGCTCTCCCAAGGCATTTCCCTTTTAAGCAACAATTTAAAACCACTTCAAAAGTTCAAAAACTGGATCAGGTAAAAAAAACACCCCTGCAACCTGTTCTATGCCGTGTCATGTTTAAGCCTATGTCCTGAGAGCATATTGTCATATGGCCAGGAGAGACTTGCTTCATATGAAGTCTGTATTTTCTGCTTGCCCATGTTCCTGACCAGGAAAACTCTGTGCCAAGTTACGTCTACAACTAAGAACCAGAGTGTTCCTGAACAGACAGTACATTTCTGACTACCATGATTTAAATCAGTCAAAATGATACCAACCGGGTTTATAACCACGTGTGACCGTTTCTGGATACCTGAAAACCAGGCTCTGTACACCATGTTACTCAATCCGTACTATCGTCCTTGGTTTCCAGTATTCTACTGAAGATCCAGGAGCTGAGGGTACGTCAGGTCCGAACCTGCTCCAGAGTCTCATCAAGTACTTCCAGGCCCAGCTCAAGTAAGTTCTCCTTCTATGCTTTAATGCCCTTTTTCACGCTACTGAGCCAAGCCGACTGTACTGCACTATAGTCTAAAAGAAAACCATTTTAAGAAAATGTAATTCGAACCGTACGTTTCTGGTTGGCCTATAGTGTGAATCGTAAGAGTACTCGCTGGACTCATTTGGCCTTATGGGAAGCGTATGGCTTTCATATCTCCCTGCTACTACTCATATGTAACAGCACAAGATCTTACTATCAGGATGTTACTTGTGTTTCCTGGTGTCAAATGTTGGTGCTGTTTGGTTTTGCTTCTTTACTAGTATTGCCACGCTACTTAACAATTTTGTTCCATATGTTATATGTGTTCTGTGTGGTGTGTGTGTGGTGTGTGTGGTGTGTGTGTGTGTGTGTGTGTGTGTGTGTGTGTGTGTGTGTGTGTGTGTGTGTGTACCTGAGTTTATGGTCGACATCCACCAATAGACTCAGTATTGTTGTATCGTCTCAGTTTTTTTTTCCAGGACCGGCTTGAAAGCTGCGCGAGAACCTTAGTCCCTTTGTGGAGAAGCTGCTACATCGGTGCACATGGTAGAACAACCGACTTGTTTTGTTTTGGTCTGTCTGTCTGTCTGTCTGTCTCACACACACACCAACACACACACCACAACACACACACAACACACAACACAACACAACACACACAACACACACACACCACTAACTACCAACTCAACTGGACCTTAGTCATCAGCTGCTACTGAAGTCCTGTACAGACACTAACAGATTATGCATCGCTGCAGACAAACCTCCTAGCCCTCAACCTCGTCTCTCCTCCCAGACTTTCCAACACACGGTCTGTCCATGACCGTGCAATTCCTATGCAATTCTATAACTGCTCCTTCATTCCTGAAAGGAAACCAAAATCTTTCCCCAATTTCATTGGAGGTACGGGCCTTATGCTATAATCGCCTAGACAGGCTTTCAAACCACCAGACATTTTCCTGCCCATATCCCCACTGCCAAACAGGAGACTATCACTCAGTACCGGTTATGTTGTCAGGGTTACATGGCAGTGGTGTGAAATATTTATGGTGTTGTGGTGGTTATACTGAGCCTGTCACCTTAATGACATGTGTGGTGGTTATACTGGCCTGTCACCTAACATGCTGGGGGTTCGTATACTGGACTGTCCACCTTAATGACATGGGTTGGTTGGTTATACTGAGCCTGGTCTCACACTTACAATGGCATGGTGTGTGGTTTACTGAGCTGGTCCCTTAAGGATGTGTGTCTTATGCTGAGCCTGGTCCACCTTAAATGAGCAGGGTGTGGTCGTTATGCTGAGCTGGTCCACCTTAAATGGCATGGTGTGGTCGTTATGCTGAGCCTGTCCACCTAAATGACGAATGGTTGGTCGTTTATGCTGAGCCTGGTCCCCTAAATGACATGGTGTGGTGGTTATGCTGAGCCTGGTCCACCTTAAATGACATGGTGTGGTGTTTACTGAGCCTGGTCCACCTTAATGACATGGTGTGTGGTTATCGGCTCGTTGTGGTCGTTATGCCTGACTGGTCCCCTTAATGACATGGTGTGGTGGTCTATACTGTGCTGGTCGCCTTAAATGACATGGTTGGTGTTATACTGAGCCTGTCCACCTTAAATGACATGGTGTGGTGTTATGCTGAGCCCTGTCCACCTTAAATGGCGGTGTGGTGGTTTATACTGAGCCTGGTCCACCTTAAAATGACATGGTGTGGTGGTTATGCTGAGCCTGGTCACCTTAAATGACATGTGTTGTTATATGAGCCTGGTCCACCTTAAATGACATGGTGTGGTCCGTTATGCTGAGCCTGGTCCACCTTAAATGGGCAGGGTGTGGGTGGTATACTGAGCCTGGTCCCACTTAAATGCATGGTGTGGTCGTTATGCTGAGCCTGGTCCACCTTAAATGACATGGTGTGGGTTATACTGAGCCTGGTCCACCTTAAATGACAGGTGTGGTTTATGCTGAGCCTGGTCCACCTTAATATGGATGTGTGTCGCTTATACTACTGAGCCTGGTGGTTGGTCGTTATGCTGACCTGGTCACCTTAAATGACATGGTGTGTGGTTTACTGAGCCTTTTCCACCTAGTGGTTTACTACCTAGTGTCGGTTACTCACTCACTCACTCACACACTCACACACTCACACACTCACTCTCATCTCACTCTCTCTCTCTCAACAGACCTTGAGTTTAATGAGAGTTCAGTGGTTCTTCTTGCTCTACATGGTTGGAAAAGGGCAAGCCTGGGCACGCTGTTTCTCAGGTTCAAGGAAGATTATGAAAGAAACCTGTTGGGACTTTTCCCGTCACCTAAACGTTTTTGTGTTGTTATCCTGTTTGATTTGGCAAGACAGCACAAATTGATATGGGGACCAGGCTAAGATGGGACCAGAAACCAAAGACTGTTCTAGTATGCTCTGTTACACTTTATTTTGCAACATTATGCAAAGCTTGGTTTAATAGCTGTCCACACCATTGATTGGGAAAATCAGCCAAGCTACCCATCCCAAATCCATTCTTTTTGAGAGACGTTGGCGTTGTGAAAAGCTAGTGCACGCCACGTACACCAGCAACTCCCTCCAAATGCTCCCAATATATTAGCCAATCAGTGTCTGTTTATATAGTAGCTACAGTAGATTGCATTCAGCTGATCTGTCTTGTGTGTGTGTGTGTGTGTGTGTTTGTGTTGTGTGTGTGTGTGTGTGTGTGTGTGTGTGTGTGGTGTGTGTGTTGTGTGTGTGTGTGTGTGTGTGGTGTGTGTGTGTGCGGTAGGTGCGTCAGGACCAGGAAGAAGAGTGAGACAAGCTCCTCCTCAGTACCG
>NC_036849.1:30283111-30296622 GCF_002910315.2 Salvelinus sp. IW2-2015
AGACTCCCTAAGACTGCTGCTACAGATGGAGGGGAAAGAGGTACTGTTCATTAGGCACCAAACGGAAGAAAACTGACTGAAACAGAGATGGGGACTACCTGGGCTTGTCCAATAAGAAGTGTTCATTTTCCGTTGGAAAATGCTTTAAACATTTTCCATTGCTTGCCCTAATGAACACAACCCTGGTGGGTGGTTAAAAAAAAAGAAAACTAATCATAGTCAATCTATATTGTAATAAAGTATTTTTCTCCCGTTTTGTCCCAGGAGTACCAGACCAGAAAGAACTCTGGTAACGGCTACAGCATCCACCAGCCTCAAGGCAACAAGAAGTACGGTACGGAGAAGTCAGGCTTCCTACAGAAGAGGAGTGACGGGTGAGTCTGTCTGGAGATTGTGGAAAATACTGACCGTGTACTGAAAACACACAAGGCTCCACTTCCAGCATTAACCCCAATAGAAGGATTCTGTTAGCCTGTGTAACGGAGATTAGACCGTGCTGTGAGCTCACTTCACAGCCAGCTTGAAATGTTGCCAATGGTGSTATCGAATTGGATCCTTTTCTATAGCTCAACTGGTTTTTATGTTGTCAAGCGGGCGGTCTCATGTGTTGGTGAGGCAGAGGACCGTGGTTCAAGCCCAGTCAGAGGCAAGTTTAAGGGAGGCGGCGCTATATGATAAGCTAGCACACATTGGATTTGGCAAGACGGCACAAACCGACCCGGAACTAGGCTAGGATTCCACAGGCTGTTTTATGGTTGTGACTAGTACAGGTACGGACGAGATTAACCATTGAACTACCACGGAAGTTTGGACTTGATGATCAGTCGGAGTCAGATATCCAGTTGAGTTCTCTAAGTAAAAATCAATAGTTTCACTGGCGATTTTGTTTATTTCTGATTTAAATATCTGTGTACTGTTGCTTGTATCCATAGACACTTCTTCACAATTCTAGCTAGCTTAATCGATATCTAAGTAAACAAACAGTAATGCACAATGTATTAATCATATTTATCCTATCATGTATTCGCTCGCGCATGCCAAATTCTGGTGGAGGTGGGAAATAAACATCACATTTTATTGCCAGTGAACAGATACAATAGAACCAAGCCAATTTGTCCTGCTAAATGCCAATGCTGCCTAAATATGGTATGTTGAAATCAAAACTCTCCCCCTACTGACAACCTGTTGCTGTCCTACCGCTAGAGGCTAGCTAGCTATCGCCTTAGCAACGAAAGTGCCCTCCCCAATTCATCGTCTGGCTTTAAAACTTCCAAAATCAAGTTCAGTGGTAAGTCTTGTCTGTAGCTGTACTCCATCTAGTCACAACCCTGTTTTATGGCTATCATGTTATCCACTTTATATGGCTCAAGTTCAGGGTTCCTGACCCATAGATTCTTCAGGCAATGATCCAGTGATGTATACATATGGTATATGATATTAGGATATCTATGGGGTTAACATGGGAGCAGGCCTGAGCAGGGTTAGGGTTAAGGTTAGGCCTCAGCAGGGTTAGGGTTAAGGTTAGGCCTGAGCAGGGTTAGGGTTAAGGTTAGGCCTCAGCAGGGTTAGGGTTAAGGTTAGGCCTGAGCAGGGTTAGGGTTAAGGTTAGGCCTGAGCAGGGTTAGGGTTAAGGTTAGGCCTCAGCAGGGTTATGGGTTATAGTGTTAGGCTCTTCAGCAGGGTTAGGGTTAAGGTTAGGCCTCAGCAGGGTTAGCTAGTGTTGTTAGCCGTTGGACTAGTAACCGAAAGGTTGCAAGTTCAAATCCCGAGCTGACAAGGTACCAATCTGTCGTTTCTGCCCTGAACAGCGCAGTTAACCCACTGTTCTAGGCCGTCATTGAATTAGAATTTGTTCTTAACTGACTTGCCTAGATAAATAAAGGTAAAATAAATAAAAAGAATAAAAGGGTTAAGGTTAGGCCTGAGCAGGGTTAGGGTTAAGGTTAGGCCTCAGCAGGGTTAAGGTTAGGCCTGAGCAGGGTTAAGGTTAGGCCTCAGCAGGGTTAGGGTCTGTAGCAGGGTGCAGCGTGACATTATGGAGAGGCTGGGTGGGAGGGGTGGGGCACAGTGCTATGTCAGCCCAGCTGGTCTTCATTATTCTGGGGTTTGGATCCTGGCGAGAGGCCTGGCTGGATGAGTGGATTCAGCTACTCCAGCTAACCCAGGTCATAAAGGGAGAGGAGAGAAGAAGAGAGTGAAAGAAAATGGAGAGGGATAGGAGAGAGAGAAAGGGAAGAGAGTAAAGAGAGAGGAGAAAGAAGAAGGAGAGAGGGGTAGGAGAGAGAAAAGGAAAGAGAGTAAAGAGAGAGGAGAAAGAACGTGAAGAGAGAGAGGGTAGGAGAGAGAAAAAGAGAGAGGAGAAAGAGAGAGAAGGAGGAGAAGAAGAGAGAGAAAGAGAGAGAGAGAGAGAGAGAGAGAGAAGAGAGAGAGAGAGAGAGAAGAGAGAGAGAGAGAGAGAGAGAGAGAGAGAGAGAGTAAAGAGAGAGAGAGAGACAGGGGTAGCTGGAAGTCTAAAACAGTCCTATGTCTCCATTCCAGCCCTCTCTCCCCTGTTCTCTCCTTGTTCTCAGAGCATTAGATTACAGTGTGATAACATAGGGGGGATGTGAGTCAGTTGGGGAAACGAACTTGTATTCCTAGATATGATGAGTAAGCTTGATGGTACTGTAGATATACAGTAAGTTATGCCTGACTTAGAATGTGGTCTGAGTCTCTTCCTCTCTCTCGTGCACTCTGTCTCCCTCCCTCCAGGATTAGGAAGGTTTGGCAGAAGAGGAAGTGTGGTGTCAAGTACGGCTGTCTGACCATCTCCCACAGCACGGTGAGACTCAACATGTCATGTGGCCTTTTAGTTGACATTCATTCACCTCTCATATCCTGTACCCAATACAGTATATAAACCATACAGTAAAGCTCAGTGCCAAAAGTAATCCTCAAACACTGTATACTTGACTACCTGTAACTTTAAATCAGTCGCCAACAGGGCTGACACCCCATTTATGTTCTTCAAAGTAGCCGCCCTTGCCTTGATGACAGCTTTGCACACTCTTGGCATTCTCTCAGCCAGCTTCACCTGGAATGCTTTTCACAGTCTTGAAGGAGTTCCCACATATGCTGAGCACTTGTTGCCTGCTTTTCATCCACTCAGTGGTTCAACTCATCCCAAAACATCTCAATTTGGTTGAGGGTTGGGTGATTGTGGAGGCCAGGTTATCTGATGCAGACTCCATCACTCCTTCTTGTCAAAATAGCCCTTACATAGCCTGGAGGTTGTGTTTTGGGTCATTGTCCTGTTGAAAAAACAAATGATAGTCCCACTAAGCGCAAACCAATGGGATGGCGTATCGCTGCAGAATGCTGTGGTAGCCATGCTGATTAAATGTGCCTTGAATTCGAAATAAATCAGACAGTGTCACCAGCAAAGCATCCCCACACCATCTCACCTCCTCCTCCATGCTTCACCTACAGTACTCTGCGTCTCACAAAGACATGGCGGTTGGAACCAAAAATCTAAATTTGGACTCATCAGACCAAAGGACAGATTTCCACCGTCTGATATCCATTGCTCGTGTTTCTTGGCCCAAGCAAGTCTCTTCTTCTTATTGGTGTCCTTTAGTAGTGGTTTTCTTGCAGCAATTCGACCATGAAGGCCTGATTTACGCAGTCTCTTCTGAACAGTTGATGTTGAGATGTGTCTGTTACTTGAACTCTGTGAAGCATTTATTTGGCTGTAACTCTAATGACTTATCCTCGGCAGCAGAGGTAACTCTGAGTCTTCCTTTCCTGTGGCGTTCCTCATGAGAGCCAGTTTCATCATAGCGTTTGATGGTTTTTACGACTGCACTTGAAGAAACTTCAAGTTCTTGAAATGTTCAGTATTGACTGACCTTCATGTGTTAAAGTAATGATGGACTGTCGTTTCTCTTTGCTTATTTGAGCTGTTCTTGCCATAATATGGACTTGGTCTGTTACCAAATAGGGCTATCTTCTGTATAGCCCCTACCTTGTCACAACACAACTGATTGGCTCAAACGCATTAAGAAGGAAAGAATGTCACTATTTAACTCTTAACAAGGCAACACCTGTTAATTAATGAAGCTGGTTGAGAGAATGCCAAGAGTGTGCAAAGCTGTCATCAAGGCAAAGGGTGGCTACTTACAAGAATCTCAAATATAAAATATATTTTGATTTGTTTAACACTTTTTTGGTTACTACATGATTCCATACATGTTATTTCATAGTTTCTACAATGTAGAAAATAGTAAAAAATAAAAATAAAACTTGAATGAGTAGGTGTGTCCAAACTTTTGACTGGTACTGTGTATATACAGAAATGAGACAGATCCTGCCTGTTTGACTGTTTGTGTAATAGCCTACTGGTTCCATAAGCACCAAGCCTCACGCAACCATTTCAKAAACTCGGTTGTTTTTAATCTTTCCTGTAATAAAGGCTTGACACTTATTTTTGTTAGACCAGCCTCTCTGGTATTATTTATCATTTATTTAGCGTTGTTTACATCGTTTTAAATTGTCTGTTTTTATTTATTTATAATAATAATAACCCTCCTTTTTCCTTGATCTCCATATTGCTATTTATTATTATGATCATCATTATAATAATAGTTAATGTCACTGTCATTAGCAGCCTTGTATAACCACCATCGAGCTGTAGGCCTGAGAGCGCTTCCTGTTTAGTCTTAATACCGTCACTTACTTAGGCCTATATTTCAATCAATTGATTGGTCGAAAGAACAGACGACTCTTGGTCGACCAAGATTTTTGTTGTTTTTGGGGACAGCCCTAGTCGCCAGGTTGCTGATGCTCTTGAAATGTACTATAGTTAAGCCAAGCTGTACTGGGCTGGCCTAGTAATGCATACTCTTAAATTATTCAGACCCCTTCACTAATTCCACATTTTGTTACGTTACAGCCTTGTTCTAAAATGTTTATTTTTTATTTTTTATTCTGCATCAATCTACACACTACCCCATAATGACAAAGCAAAAACGGGTTTTAGAAATTGTAGCAAATTTTATTTAAAAATACTTTATTTACATAACTATTCAGACCCTTTGCTATGAGACTCGAAATTGAGTTCAGGTGCATCCTGTTTCCATTGATCATCCTTGAGATGTTTCTACAACTTGTTTTGTCTGTAGAGCTCCGAGACAGGATTGTGTRGAGGCACAGATCTGGGGATGGGTACCAAAACATTTCTTCAGCATTGTAGGTCCCCAAGAACACTGTGGCCTCCACAATTCTTCAATAGAAGACATTTGGAACCAATAAGACTCTTCCCAGAGCTGGTCACCCAGCCAGCAATCGGGGGAGAAGCACGGTGACCAAGAACCCGATGGTCACTCTGACCAAGAACCCGATGGTCACTCTGACAGAGCTCCAGAGTTCCTCTGTGGAAATGGGAGAAACTTCCAGAAGGACAACCATCTCTGCAGCACTCCACCAATCCAGGCTTTATGGGAGAGTGGCCAGACGGAAGCCACTCCTCAGTAAAAGGCACATGACAGCCCGCTTGGAGTTTGCCAAAAGGCACTTAAAGGACTCTCAGACCATGAGAAACAAAATTCTCTGGTCTGATGAAACCAAGATTGAACTCTTTGGCCTGAATTTCTGGAGGAAACCAGGCACCGTTAATCACCTGGCCAATACCATCCCTACGTTGAAGCATGGTAGTGGCAGCATCATGCCGTGGGTATGTTTTTCAGTGGCAGGGACTGGGAGACTAGTCAGGATCGAGGGAAAGATGAACGGAGCAAAGTACAGAGAGATCCTTGATGAAATCCTGCTCCAGGCTCACCTTCCAACAGGACAACGACCCTAAGCACATAGAAGACAAGGCAGGAGTGGCTTTGGGACAAGTCTCTGAATGTCCTTGAGTTGTCCAGCCAGAGCCCGGATTTGAAACTGATCTAACATCTCTGGAGAGACCTGAAAAGAGACCTGAAAATAGTTCCAACCTGACAGAGGTTGAGAGGACCTGCAGAAAAGAATGGGAGAAACTCCCCAAATACAGGTGTGCCAAGCTTGTTGTGTCATACCCAAGAAGACTTGAGGCTGTGCTTTAACAAAGTAGTAAGGTAAGGGTCTGAATACTTATGCAAATGTGATATTTCAGTTTTTACATTATTTTATACATTTGCAAAAATTTCTGAACCTGTTTTTGCTTTGTAATTATGGAATATTGTGTGTAGATTGATGTAAATATATTTTTTTATGTAAATATATTTAATCCATTTTAGAATAAGGCTGTAACGTAACAAAATGTGGAAAAAGTGAAGGGTTCTGAACACTTTCCGAACGCCCTGTATACCATAGTTGTTGGGACCATTCTGGAAAAGACGATGTGAAAAGCTAGCATCTGAGCCAGCGTAGTAAAGTGTGTGTCAGCCCTAGGGTGGGAATTGACCCCAGTGTCGTTGGTTCCACAGATCAACCGACCACCTGCGAAGCTCAACCTCCTGACCTGTCAGGTGCGCCCCAACCCCGATGAGAGGAGGACCTTTGACCTGGTCACACGTAGGTTCACCCCTCCTTGACCTCTCARCTCTCTCCACATAACTATGGTCTGAGCTGTGTGCAAGTGCATTTGCCTGTCTATGTGTGTGTGTTTGTCTGAGCCTGTGTATGTACTGGAAAGACGGTGCAGAGAGGCGAGTCTCCCTCAACCGATCCTCTCTCTGTGTCTGTGAATCAGGTTTTCCCCTTGTATGTATCCCCTGGAATGTAGCCTACTGCACTCTCTCTGTCGTCCTCCTTTCTCTCTCCTCTCCTGTCCCTCTAAATTCACACCTATCTTTCCTCTCTCCAGATAATCGGACGTACCATTTCCAAGCCGAGGACGAGCAGGAATGCATGATGTAAGCACAGCACTGGAATCCCTCCTCGTTTATATACAAGTATTGTTCTAAATACACTGGAATCCCTCCTCGTTTATATACAAGTATTGTTCTTAAATACACTGGAATCCCTCCTCGTTTTATACAAGTATTGTTCTAAATACACTGGAATCCCTCCTCGTTTTATACAAGTATTGTTCTAAATACACTGGAATCCCTCCTGTTTTATACAAGTATTGTTCTAAATACACTGGAATCCCTCCTTGTTTCTATACAATATTGTTCTAATACACTGGGCAATCCCTCCTCGTTTATATACAAGTATTGTTCTAAATACACTGGAATCCCTCCTCGTTTATATACAAGTATTGTTCTAAATACACTGGAATCCCTCGTTTCTATACAAGCATTGTTCCCATAGAAATGTAATGAATAGAACGGGCATCCCCATTCAAGTCAGTGGTGGCATAATGGGTGGACTGGCAGCCATTGCGAGTATACCCATAGGAGCAAAGCAGGAAGTAAAAGCAAGTGTACCCATCAATCTGTACAGTGATTTGTTGAATCACCTCAACTGACTATACGAAAATACTTTCCATAGCATGAGCCACATCAATTAACATAATTTGGATGAACATTCTACATTACCATGGAAATTGTTGCATCACAATACCAGGCAGCTACTAAGAGTGTACCCATGAGTTACCAGTCAAATCGCCAGGGTTAGAGGTTCCAAACCCGTTCTATTCCTTCAATTTCTATGATTATCCCAAATACACTGACATCCCTCCTAGATTCTATACAAGCATTGTTCCGGATCCACTGAGGTGTAGATAAGGACAGTGTCTGTGTCATTCAGAAAGAGAGAAATTCCATTCAAAAATTGGAAAAGYTTACAATATAGTATTTATTTCAAAGAGAGGAACAGATGCAAGGTAGAACGTCTGTCAGAAAGAGAAATAGAAAAAGATACCGAGATAGAGATACGTAGAAGGAAAACATACGAACAAGTGCTGTTAAAATTGGCGCCGTGGGGTGAGACAGGGATGCAGTTTGAGCCCCACCCTCTTCAACATTTTTTAAATGTATTTATTTTTATTTCACCTTTATTTAACCAGGTAGGCTAGTTGAGAACAAGTTCTCATTTACAACTGCGACCTGGCCAAGATAAAGCACAGCAGTTCGACACATACAACAACACAGAGTTACACATGGAATAAACAAGCATACAGTCAATAATACAGTAGAAAAAAGAAAAGTCTATATACAGTGAATGTGCAAGTTGAGATACTGGGGTGCAAAGGAGCAAGATAGATAAATAAATAAATACAGTATGGGGATGAAGTAATTGGATGGGCTGTTTACAGATGGGCTATGTACAGGTGCAGTGATCTGTGAGCTGCTCTAACAGCTGGTGCTTAAAGTTAGTGAGGGAGATATGAGTCTCCAGCCTCAGTAATTTTTGCAGTTCGTTCCAGTCATTGGCAGCAGAGAACATACCCTGCCTATAGAAAGTCTACACCCCTGTGAATTTTTTCCTCCTTTTTTTGTCATTGCCTCAGAGTTTCATGCATTTAAATAAAAATGTTTTCCCACTCATTAACAAACCAGACTTTCAAGGTATTTTTTTGGAGGGGGGGGGGGTGAAATGCTGAATTAAAAATACAAACTGAAACATCACAATAGGATAAGTCTCCACCCACCTGAATACTTGGTGGAAGCACCTTTGTCAGCAATTACAGCTGTGATTGCTGTTGGGATAGCTCTCTACCAACTTTGCTCACCTAGATTAGGAAATATTTGACCATTCTTCTTTACAAAACTGTACTTTCGAGTTCCTTGGACAGCAATCTTCAAGTCGTGCCACACATTTTCGATTGGATTTAGGTCGGAGCTCTGACTGGGTCACTCAAGGACATTTACCTTTTTATTCCTTAGCCACTCCACTGTAGCTTTGGCTGTGTGCTTCAGGTCGTTGTCATGTTGAAAGGTGAACTTCTTTCCCAGTTTCAGCTTTCTTGCAGAGGGCAGTAGGTTTGCTTCAAGGACTTTTATATACATTTCTCCATTGATCTTCTCTTCTATCCTGATAAGTGTCCCAGTCCCTGACGATGAGAAACATCCCCATAACATGTGGCTGCCACCACTATGCTTCACAGTAGGGATGTGTTCTTTGGGTGATGAGCCGTGTTGGGTTTGCACCAAACGTAATGCTTTGCACTTAGGCCAAAAAGTTCAATTTTAGTTTAGTCAGACCATAAAACGTTTTGCCACATGGCTACAGAATCTCCAGAGCGTTTTTTGCATACTTCGAACAGGATTCATGGTGGGCTTTGTTGAGTAATGGCTTGCTTCTGGCCACTCTACAATACATGGCAGATTTGTGGAGTGTTTGGGATATCATTGTCTCATGCAGACTTTGACCAGTCTTGTCCATAAAAGCCTGTATATTTTTTTTCACTTCGAAGGTGTGGGGTAGGAAGTTTAGATCATTAAAATGCATTTTAATTCCAGGCTATTTGAACATTTTGAACGGGGAGTAAGACTTTTCTGTAGGCACGGTATATATCAAGGAATTGGTGAGGGCATTAGAACAGTCTGTAGCACCGGGCCTCACCCTACTGTACTCTGAAGTCACATGTTTACAGATGATCTGGTGCTTCTGTCCCCACAAGGAGGGCCTACAGCAGCACCTATATCTTCTGAACAGATTATGTCAGACTTGGGGCCTGAGTACATCTCAGTTAGACAAAAATAATGGTTGTCCAGTTGCCAGGACAACAAATACAAATTCTATCTAGACACTGTTGCCCTAGAGCACAGAAAGAACTATACCTATCTCGGCCTAAACATCAACACCACAGGTAATTTCCCGAAGTTACAACAATCGAGACAATGCACAAAGAGCTTTCTATGCCATCAAAAGGAACATAAAACTTGACATCCCAACCAGGATCTGGCTAAAAATACTTAAATCAGTTATAGAACCCAATACTCTCTATGGTTGTGAAGTCTGGGGTCCGCTCACCAACCAAGAATTCACAAAATGGGACAAACACCCAATTGAGACTCTGCATGCAAAATTCTGCAAAAATGTCCTTTACTGTATGTACAACGCAAACCCCCAAACAATGCATGCAGGGCAGAATTAGGACTATACCCGCTAATTATCAATATCCAGAAAAGAGCTGTTAAATTCTACAACCACCTAAAAGGAAGCGAAGGCCACAGATTCCACCACAAAGCCCTCACCTACAGAGAGATGAACCTAGAGAAGAGTCCCCTCAGCCAGCTGGTTCTGGGGATCTGTTCACAAACACCAACAGAGCCCCACGACAGCAACACAATTAGACCAAACCAAATTATGAGAAAACAATTTGACACACTGGAAAGAAACATCAACCAATAAACAGAGCAAACTGGAATGATATCTGGCCCTAAACAGAGAGTACACAGTAGCAGAATACCTGACCACTGTGAATGACCCAAAATGAAGGAAAGCTTTGACTAGCATAGCCTTGCTATTGAGAGAGGCCACCGTAGGCAGACCTGGCTCTCGAGGCTATGTGCTTACTGGCCACAAAATGAGGTGGTAACTCAGCTTCACAAGAGCGGATAACTAGTTTGGGTTGGGACCTCTCTCTGGAGCGTACAGAGCTGAGTAGGGGGTTTCTCTCCTCTCTTTATTTATTTTTATTTTATTTAACCAGGCAAGTCAGTTAAGAAAAAAATTCTTATTTACAATGACGGCGTACACCGGCCAAACCCTAACGACACTAGGCCAATTGTGCGCCGCCCTATGGAACTCCCAATCACGGCCGGTTGTGATACAGCCTGGAATCAAACCAGGGTCTGTAGTGACGTCTCTAGCACTGAGATGCAGTGCCTTAGAACGCTGCGCCACTCGGGAGCCCCTCTTCCTCTTCTCCTCTCTGTGTGGGCCTCAGGATCAAGCCTTCGGATGMCATCTGTGTCTGTGGGGAGGAGAAGAAGAAGGAGGGAGGGAGGGTCAGCTGAAACAAAAACAACAAAAAGAAAGAAAAATGGAGAAGGAGAGGGATGAGAAAGAGAAAGGAGGTTTACTGCAGTGTGAATGTGCCAAGCTCTCAGTGGTACAATTATATACTTGGGTTAAAGACACACAGCTGCACACAGGACTATCATGTGGGCAGTCCGTGCTTTTGAAGCGCATAATGTAGACCACCATAGTAGTTTCATTTTTTTTTTTTAACAAGTGTACCGGTTGTCGTAGATCCATAAAAAAAAATCAGGAAGACATTTCCCGGAAAGAATGACTTGTACTACAATACATAACTGTATAAACACTATATTGCATTGTTTAATCTCTCTCTCCTCCCCCCCAGTTGGGTGTCGGTGCTGCAGAACAGTAAGGAGGAAGCCCTGAACACAGTGTTGGGAGGGGACCAGCCGCAGTTCCAGGACTCCGGGCTGCAGGAGCTGGCCAGGGCAGTCATCACCGAGCTTAGACACATGTCCGGCAACGAGGCCTGCGCCGACTGTGGAGCCCACGGTGAGACTGGTGGACAGGAGAAAGTCAGTGGGAGGATTCACCGAGAGACTTTAGGATGTGCTCTTGTCCTGTCTCCACACTTAAAGAGACGGGTGGAGAATCAGGACACAGCCAGTAGGGCTGGGTGGTTCGAGCCCTGAATGCTGATTTGGCTGACAGCCGTGGTATTTTTAAGCAATAAGGCACGAGGGGGTGTGGTATATGGCCAATATACCGTGGCTAAGGGCTGTTCTTAAGCACGACGCAACGCGGAGTACCTGGATACAGCCCTTAGCCGTGGTATATTGGCCATATATCACAAACCCCAGAGGTACCTTATTGCTATTATAAACTGGTTACCAACATAATTAGAGCAGTAAAAATAAATGTTTTATCATACCTGTGGTATACGGTCTGATATACAATGGCTGTCAGCCAATCAGCATTCAGAGCTCGAACCACCCAGTTTATAATAGACAATATACCATGTGTATGACAAAACATTTATTTTTACTGCTCTAATTCCGTTGCGTCGTGCCTAAGAACAGCCCTTAGCCCAGGTGTATTGGCCGTATACCAAACCCCCACGGGTCTTATTGCTTCAGTGTAAATCCAGTGTTAACTGTACTCGTCGTGTTCTGTCCCTGTGTTGTCAACAGACCCCACGTGGCTCTCCACTAACCTGGGCATCCTGACATGTATAGAGTGTTCTGGGATCCACCGGGAGTTGGGAGTCCACTACTCCAGGATCCAGTCCCTCACGCTGGACATGCTCAGCACCTCCGAACTACTAGTAATGTTGACCCCGTCTTAGTCCCAATACACACACACTGATCTATACACACACACACCTCCATTTGTAAACAAGCGTTAGTTTTCTGAGKTCTGCTTTGGCTTTAGCTCAGCGTGCTAACTTGGTTTTTAGTTGTGATAATGCCATGGGTTAGATATGTGTTCTTTGATGCACTGAAAGTTTAGTCCCTATACAGCTGTACTCACATATCTTGTATCCTAACGCCTCCACTCTCCGTCTGTCCACAGCTGGCAGTCAGTATAGGCAACACCCGCTTCAATGACATCATGGAGGCCAATCTTCCCAATGATTCCATCAAACCCCTCCCCCAGAGTGACATGTAAGTCCATTAATACGCCTCATACTTCAATCATGTTCTCATTGGTGGGGCAATCTTGGTTTGAAACAACACATTTTGACAGAAGCCATATTGGCACCAAAAATTCCAAAACAATGACATTCAAGTGTTGAAGTGAGAATGTTGTAACAGAATGTTTGGTATCAACCAGGGTTGGGCTCAATTCAGTTCTTAAATCGACTGAATTGAAATGGAATTGAACCCAACCCTGGTGCCAACATGGTGGATATAGTAACCAGTTGCTGGTGCCAACATGGAGGATATAGTTAACCAGCTGCTGGTGCCAACATGGAGGATATAGTTAACCAGCTGCTGGTGCCAACATGGAGGATATAGTTAAACAGTTGCTGTGCCAACATGGAGATATAGTTAACCAGCTGCTGGTGCCAACATGGAGGATATAGTAACACAGTTCTGTGTGCCAACATGGAGGATATATAACCAATTGCTGTGCCAACAAGGAGATATAGTTAACCAGCTGCTGGTGCCAAACAGAGAGGATATAGTAACCAGTTGCGGTGCCAACATGGAGGATATAGTTAACCAGTGCTGGTGCCAACATGGTGGATATAGTTAACCAGTTGCTGTGCCAACATGGTGATAGATTAACCAGTGCTGGTGCCAACATGGAGGATATAGTTAACACCCAGGTTGGCTCGGTCGCCAACATGGTGGATATAGTTAAACAGTTGCTGGTGCCAACATAGAGGATATAGTTAAACAGTTGCTGGTGCCAACATGGAGGATATAGTTAACCAGTTGCTGTATACCTATGGCTCTGTCCCGTTGTGCAACCAGGAATGCCAGGAAGGAGTATATCGTGGCCAAGTACGTGGAACGGCGCTACGTGCTGCACAGGGACCGGGACAGGGWGGAGGGTGAGCCGTGGCGTGTGTACGATGCCGTGAGGAGCCGGGACCTGACCGCTCTGCTGCAGCTGTACGCCCAGGGAGAGGACCTGGCCAAGCCGCTAGCACTGCCTGAGGGACAGGTACT
>NC_036849.1:30296647-30307944 GCF_002910315.2 Salvelinus sp. IW2-2015
AAAAAATAATTTCCACTGAATTTCAGCCCTGCCACAAAAGGACCAGCTGACATCATGTCAGTGATTCTCCGTTAACAGCAGGTGTGAGTGTTGAACGAGGACAAGGCTGGAAGAATCACTCTGTCATGCCTGTTGAGTTTGAAATAACAGACTGGAGAGCTTCAAAAAGCAGGGTGGGCTTGGAAATCTTGTTCTTCCTTTGTCAACAATGGTTACCTGCAAGGAAACACAGTGCCGTCATCATTGGCTTTTGCATAAAAAGGGCTTCAACATGCAAGGATAATTGTTTGCAAGTAACATTGCACCTAAATCAAAACCATTTATCGAATCATCAAGAACTTCAAGGAGAGAGGTTCATATTGTGTGAAGAAAGGCTTGCAAGGGCACCCAAGAAGGTCCAGCAAGCGCTAGGACCGTTCCTAAAGTTGATTCAGCTGCCGGGATCGGGGCACCACCAACTAGCAGAGCTTTGCTCAGGAATGCCCAGCAGGCAAGGTGTGAGTGCATCTGCCACGCACAGTGGGAGGCGAAGACTTTGGAGGATTGGCCTGGGTGTCAAGAAAGGCAGCAAAGAAGCCACTTCTCTCCAGGAAAAACATCAGGGAAGACTGATATTCTGGCAAAAGGTACAGGGATGGACTCTGAGGACTGGAGTAAAGTCATTTTCTCTGATAATCCCCTTTCCGATGTTTGGGGGTTCCCAGAAAAAAGCTTGTCCGGAGAAGACAAGGTGAGCGCTACCATCAGTCGCCTGTGTCATGCCAACAGTAAAGGCATCCTGAGAACCATTCAGTGTGGGGGTTGCTTCTCAGCCAAGGGAGTGGCTCACTACAATTTTGCCTAAGACATCAGCCATGAATAAAGAATGGTACGCACACATCCTCCGAGAGCAACTTCTTCCACCATCCCAGGGACAGTTTGGTGACGAACAATGCCTTTTCCAGCATGACGGACGGCCCTTGCTATAAAGGCAAAAGTGAATAACTAAAGTGGCTCGGGGAACAAAACATCGATATTTTGGGTCGCATGGCCGGAAAACTCCACCCAGACCTTAATCCCATTAAGAACTTGATGTCGAATTCCTCAAGAGGTGGGTGGACAAACAAAACCCACATTCCTTGTCAACTCCAAGCATTGATTATGCAGAAGATTGGGGCTGCCATACAGTCAGGATGTTGGCCAAGAAGTTATTGACAGCAGATGCCAGTGCGGATTGCAGAGGTCTTGAACAAGAAGGGTCAAACACTGCAAATATTGACCTCTTTGCATCAACTTCATGTAATTGTCCATAAAAGCCTTTGACACTTATGAAATGCTTGTAATTATCTTCAGTATTCCATAGTAACATCTGACAAAAATATCTAAAGACACTGAAAGCAGCAAACTTTGTGGAAATTAATATTTGTGTCATTCTCAGAAACTTTTTGGCACGACTATACATAGTACAACTACTATAGGCCCTGGTCAAGAGTAGCACACTATAATAGGGAATAGGGAGCCATTTGGGGACCCAGACAGTGTAAGCTAGAAGAAGGAGTGCTGGGGTGTGTTCAGGAGGAAGGAGTGTTGGCGTTGTGTTCAGGAGGAAGGAGTGCTTGGGGTGTGTTCAGAGAGGAAAGGAGGTTGGGGTGTGTTCAGGAGGAAGGAGTGTTGGGGTGTGTTTCAGGAGGAAGGAGTGCTGGGGTGTGTTCAGGAGGAAGGCAGTGTGGGTGTGTTCAGGAGGGAAGGGGTGCTGGGGTAGTGTCAGGAGTAAGGAGTGCTGGGGTGTGTTCAGGGAGGAAGGAGTGGCTGGGGTGTTGTTCAGGCAGATAAGGGGTGCTGGGGTGTGTTCAGGAGGAAGGAGTGCTGGGTGTATTCAAGGAGGAAGAAGTGCTGGGGTGTTGTTCAGGAGGAAGGAGTGCTGGGGTGTGTTCATGGGGAAGGAGTGTTGGGGTGTGTTCAGAGGAAGGAGTGCTGGGGTGTGTTTAGGAGGAAGGAGTGCTGGGTGTGTTCAGGAGGAAGAATGCTGGGGTGATGCTGGGGTGCCCACAAGGAAAGGGGTGTTATTGAGGGGTCCTGGTGTTAATTGGAGGGGTCCGGTGTTATTGAGGTCTGGTGTTATTGAGGGGTCGGTGTTATTGAGGGGTCTGGGTGTTTTGAGGGGTCCTGGTGTTAGTTGAGGTTTTGGTGTTATTGAGAGGTCAGGTGTTATTGAGGGATCCCCTGGTGTTATTGAGGGGTCTGGTGTTATTGAGGTCTGGTGATTAATTGAGGGGTCTGGTGTTATTGAGGTCTGGTGTTATTGAGGTTCTGGTGTTAGTGAGGGGTCTGGTGTTATTGGAGAGGGTCTTGGTGTTATTGAAAGGGGTCTGGTGTATTGGAGGGGTCCGGTGTTATTAGAAGGGTCTGGTGTTGATTGAGAGTTCTGGTGACTTATTGAGAGGTCTGGTGGTTATTGAGAGGTCAGGCGTTATTGAAGGGTCTGGCGTTATTGAGGGTCTGGCGTTCATTGAGGGGTCTGGCGTTATGAGAGGTCTGGCGTTATTGAGAGGTCTGGCGTTATTTGAGAGGTAGCGTTATGAGAGGTCAGGTTGTTATTGAGGGTCCTGGCGTTATTGAGAGGTCTTGGCGTTATTGAGAGGTCTGGCGTTATTGGAAGGTCTGCGTTATTGAGAGGTCAGGCGTTATTGAGAAGGTCTGGTGTTAATTGAGAGGCTCAGGTGTTATTGAGGGGTCAGGCGTTTATTGAGACGTCTGGCGTTATTGAGAGGTCAGGTGTTATTTGAGGGGGGTCAGGCGTTATTGAGAGGTCAGGCGTTATTGAGAAGAAGGTCAGGCGTTCATTGAGGGGTCTGGCGTTATTGAGGGGTCAGGCGTTATTGAGAGGTCAGGCGTTATTGAGAGGTCAGGCGTTATTGAGGGGTCAGGCGTTATTGAGGGGTGCTGGCGTTATTGAGGTTAGGTTCAGCCCGTTTATTGAGGGGTCTGGTGTTATTGAGGTCTGGCGTTATTGAGAGGTCAGGCGTTATTGAGAGGTCAGGCGTTATTGAGGGGTCAGGCGTTATTGAGGGGTCAGGCCGTTATTGAGGGGTCAGGCGTTATTGAGGGGTCTGGCGTTTATTGAGGGTCTGGTGTTATTGAGGGTTCTGGTGTTATTGAGGGGTCTGGCGTTATTGAGAGGTCAACGTTACATTGAGAGGTCAGGCGTTATTGAGGGGTCAGGCCGTTATTGAGGGGTCAGGCGTTATTGAGGGGTCAGGCGTTATTGAGGGTCTGGTGTTATTGAAGTCTGGTGTTATTGAGAGGTCAGGCGTTATTGAGGGTCTGGTGTTATTGAGGGGTCTGGTGTTATTGAGAGGTCAGGCGTTATTTGAGAGGTCAGCGTTATTGAGGGGTCTGGTGTTATTGAGGGGTCAGGCGTTATTGAGGGAGTCTGGTGTATTGAGGGGTCTGGCGTTATTGAAGAGGTGCAGGTGTTATTGAGAGGTCAGGGTTATTGAGGGGTCTGGGGTTATTGAGGGGTCAGGCGTTATTGAGGGTCAGGTGGTTATTGAGAGGTTCAGGTGTTATTGGGTCAGGTGTTATTGAGAGGTCTGGCGTTATTGAGAGGTCTGGCCGTTATTGGAGAGGTCAGGCGTTAATTGAGGGGTCTGGCGTTAATTGAGCAGGTGCAGGCGTTATTGAGGGGTCCTGGTGCGTTTTGAAGGTCTGGCGTTATTGAGAAGGTCTGGCGTTCTTGAGAGGTCAGGCGTTATTGAGAGGTGAGCGTTATTGAGAGGTCAGGCGTTATTGAGGGGTCCTGGTGTTAATTGAAGGGGTCTTGGGTGTAATTTGAAGGGGTCGGCGTTATTGAGGGGTCCTGGCGTATTGAGGGGTCAGGCGTTTATTGAGGGGTTCAGGCGTTATGAGGGGTCTGGGCGTTATTGAGAGGTCAGGCGTTTATTGAGGGGTCTGGCCGTTATTTAGAAGGTTCGTGGCGTTATTGAGAGGTCCTGCGTTATTGAGCGGTCTGGCGTTATTGAGAGGTCAGCGTTAATTGCAGAAAGGTCAAGGCGTTATTGAAGGGTCGGTGTTATTGAGGGGTCTGGTGTTATTGAGGGGTCCTGGCGTTAATTGAGGGGTCTGAGCGTTTTGAGAGGGTCAGAGGCGTTATTGAGGGGGTCAGGCGTTATGAGGGGTCAAGGCGTTATTGAGGGGTCTGCCGTTATGAGGGGTTGCGTTATTGAGGGGTCCAGGCGTTATTGAGGGGTCTGGTTGTTATTGAGGGGTCTGGTGTTAATTGAGAAGGTCTGGTGTTATTGAGGGTCTGTGTTATTGAAGGGGTCTGGTGTTATTGAGGGGTCTGGTGTTCTTGAGAGGTCTGGTGTTATTGAGAGGTCAGGTGGTTATTGGGTCTGGCCGTTATTGAGGGGTCAGGCGTTATTGAGGGGTCTGGTGTTATTGAGGGGTCCTGGTGTTATTGAGAGGTCAGTGTTATTGCGAGTCAGGCGTTATTGAGGGTCTGGGCGTTATTGAGGGTCTGGTGTTATTGAGAAGGTCAGGTGTTATTGAGAAGGTCAGGCGATTATGAGGGGTCTGGTGTTATTGAGAGGTCCAGGTGTTATTGAGAGGTCTGGCGTTATTGAGGGGTCTGGTGTTATTGAGAGGTCAGGCGTTTATTGAGAGGTCACAGGCGTTATTGAGAGGTCAGGTGTTTATTGAGAGGTCAGGTGTTATTGAGAGTCAGGCGTTAATTGAGGGGTCAGGGTTATTGGAGAGGTCGGGTGTTATTGAGGGGTCAGCGTGTTATTGAGAGGTCAGGCGTTATTGAGAGTCAGGCGTTAGGGGGCGCTCGAACACCTGTTCGTATGAGGAAGTCCACCAGGGATAGAGAGCTCCTCTCCTCCAGTCTCACAACCAATGAAGAGCTGTCTCTCTCAGATGCTAGAAGACAGAAGAAAGCGCATTAGGTACACCAATGAGTGTGTGTAGCGTGGTGAATGTGGTATTGATGTGTGTTGTGTGTATATGTGTGGTGTGTGGTGGTGTGTGTGTGGGGTGTGGTGTTGTGTGTGTGTGTGTGTGTGTGTGTGTGTGTGTGTGTGTGTTGTTGTGTGTGTGTGTGTGTGTGTATGTATGTATGTATTGTGTTGTATGTGTGTGAATGTGTATTTATCTGTGTGTGTGTGTGTGTGTGTGTGTGTGTGTGCATGTGTATTTTGTGTGTGTGTTAATTTGTGTGTGTGTGGTGTATGTGGTGGTGTGTGTGTGTGTGTGTGTGTGTGTGTGTGTGTGTGTGTGTGTGTGTGTGTGTGTGGTGTGTGCGTGTGTGTGTGTGGTGTGTGTGTGTGGGTGGTGTGTGATGAATCCAGTACGAACTATGGAGTGTTCCCCTTAGCTCTCTGGAGACATGAGCTCTGACCCAACAAGCCTGAAATAATAAACCATACCTGCCAACACACACACACACACACACACACACACAACACACACACACACCACACACACACACACACACACACACACACACAAGCACACACACACACAACCACACACACCCCCCACCACAACACACAAAACAGCAACACACCGACAGATCAAAATGTGTGCAAGGAACAGTACTATTACAATACATCCCTTAGGAAGCAACAGACGGTGAATTTGATTAAAGAAACGAAAAGAGAAGGAGAGAGAAGAGAGGACACATAACCTTTTAACAGAGAGGAGAGGAGAGAGAGGGTGTAAAATGAGAAGGGATAGATTGAGTGTGATTAGCAGAGAGAGAAGGGAGTGGTTACTAATACAGTTTCTGGGACTTCTAACTTACTACACAATCCCACTCACACACAATTTCATTGCGACACCACACACACAGCGAATTTAACAACATTACAAGGTAGAAGAATTGAGCGGTCTATTTTGAGATCATAACCCACAGTTAGTCTTGTGAGAGAAGAAGGCCAGCCACAGCCCAGATGAATCAAGCCATTGGAGGCATGTTAAGTAGCAGTCTTCAGATCTGTGCAATCTGTTCAATGATCAGCTTCATGTTTTGTTGGTTCTTCAAATCCCAGAATGTAAGTTTTAATGGAGCCTTCCTCCATTAGCTAATTAACAACCATATGGGGACGACCCGCTGCGGGGGATTCAGTTCATTTGCATGGAAAAGAGGGACTTTGCAGTTAATTTCAATTCATCTGATCACTCTTCATAACATTCTGGAGTATATGCAAATTGCCATCATACAAACTGAGGCAGCAGACTTTGTGAAAATTWATATTTGTGTCATTCTCAAAACTTTTGGCCACGYCTGTACAACGTAGGGAATAGGGTGCCATTTTGGGACACATTCTCTGTCACCAGCATTGACCTTTAGTACTGTCTTAGCTACACCAGCCCCCGGAGACATACATGTACATCACATTGACTCCAACTGTCTGTCGCCACTTAACAGTGTCTGTCTGGAGAAGAGGACTCTAGAGGGGAACACTGCTCTACATTACAGCGCCCAGCACCACAAAACAGAGTGCCTCAAACTGCTGCTCAAAGGAAAGGCTGTCCTCCACACAGGTACATGGTACACACCTACACACACACCTACAGTATATACACACCTACAGTATATACACACCTATACACACACACCTACAGTATATACACACCTACAGTATGTACACACCTACAGTATATATACAGTACACCTACAGTATATATACACCTACAGTATATACACACCTACAGTATATATATATACCTACAGTATATACACACCTACAGTATATATATATACCTACAGTATGTACACACCTACAGTATATATACAGTATGTACACACAGTGCCTTTAGTGCTTGTAAGCTGGGTTCAATAGGGATACCACAGTTAGAGACTTAACTGGTCTCTCTCTCTCTCTCTCGTCATCCAGTGAACTCATCCGGAGAGACGGCCCTGGACATCGCCAGGAGACTGCAGCACTCCCAGTGTGTGGAACTGGTAAGACATGACTGACTGGGTTTAGGTTTATTTCAACATCTTGGTACTTAAGCAGAAACGAGCATAAAATGCGATATCTTACAATATAAAACACAACGAAGAAGATATGATTAGTTGAATTAGTTAATCGTCGTCATAAACAACAAATTGGCGAAACACTAAATCAATAAATTTGCGTATCAATGTCTTTACTGATAGTCATCTGCGTAGTTTGAGAGCTCTTGCCAAGAAAGGGACTGACTGACCCTGACTTTACAGTCAACTCTCAGTGCAAATACAGCCTTTATGTTCCTTCTGGCTCCCTGTTTTCCRCTGCTAAACCTGCTTTGACCCCGTTCAATTTCCTGTCTTCCTATCCTTTATGGAACAATAGATAACATGCTCACTGTCTCTGATTACGGAGAGGTGCTGAATTGTCATAGTAAAGTCCATAATGAAAGAAAGTGTTCATTTCCTTCTGGTTGTGTTTTACTGGAAAACCATATCCATTATTTGCTGTTAAAACAGTGATAAGTCAAGTAACCTGAGTTGTTGTTTCAATACTGTTTCGTGACAGACTGTTAAAGGGCAACTCCGCCACTTTTCAACCTCATATTCACCATCTCCAGCACCATACCAGTGTCTACATATTCACCATCTCCAGCACCATACCAGTGTCTACATATTCACCATCTCCAGCACCATACCAGAGTCTACATATTCACCATCTCCAGCACCATACCAGATAACCATGGTCTACATATTCACCATCTCCAGCACCATACCAGTGTTACATATTCACCATCTCCAGCACCATACCAGAGTCTACATATTCACCAGCACCATACCAGAGTCTACATATTCACCATCTCCAGCACCATACCAGTGTCTACATATTCACCATCTCCAGCACCATACCAGAGTCTACATATTCACCAGCACCATACCAGAGTCTACATATTCACCATCTCCAGCACCATACCAGTGTCTACATATTCACGCATCCTCCAGCACCATACCCAGAGTCTACATATTCACCATCTCCAGCACCATACCATGAGTCTACATATTCACCATCTCCAGCCACCATACCAGTGTCTACATATTCACCATCTCCAGCACATACCAGTGTCTACATATTCACCATCTCCAGCACCATACGCAGTGTCTACATATTCACCATCTCCAGCACCATACCAGGTTACATATTCACCATCTCCAGCACATACCAGTGTCTACATATTCACCATCTCCAGCACATACCAGTGTCTAATATTCACCATCAGCACCATACCAGAGTCTAACTATTCACCATTCCCAGCCAATACCAGAGTCTACATATTCACCATTCTCCAGCACCATACCAGAGTCTACATATTCACCATCTCCAGCACCATAACCAGTAGTCTACATATTCACCATCTCCAGCACCATACCAGAGTCTACATATTCACCATCTCCAGCACCATACCAGTGTCCCTACATATTCACCATCTCCAGCACCATTACCAGTGTCTACATACTTCACATCTCCAGCACCATACCATGTCTACATATTCACCATCTCCAGCACCATACAGAGTCTACATATTCACCATCTCCAGCACCATACCAGTGTCTACATATTCACCATCTCCAGCACCATACCAGTGTCTACATATTCACCATCTCCAGCACCATACCAGAGTCTACATATTCACCATCTCCAGCACCATACCAGAGTCTACATATTCACCCATCTCCAGCACCATACCAGAGTCTACATATTCACCATCTCCAGCACCATACCAGAGTCTACATATTCACCATCTCCAGCACCATACCAGTGTCTACATATTCACCATCTCCAGCACCATCACCAGTGTCTACATATTCACCATCTCTCAGGTCACATATCCCAGACGTCTACATATGTGAAAACAGCGTGTTTCTATGATCTGTGGTAAAAAATAAATTAAAATAAAGTAAATAAATAAATAAATGCTTCTGTGACATCGCAGGTAATATTTAAAGTAAGAAAACAGTGATTTTCTAGACAGAGGGGTATTTTCTGTTTGAAAACATTGTTTTAAAAAAGTTTTAACTTTAGATGATGTCATCGGGTAGACCTTTTTAACTTTATATTTTTTTAAGCGCCGTTTTCACATATGTAGACACTGGCATTGTGCTGGAGATGATTGACAATGAGGTTGAGAAGTGGTGGAATTGCACTTTAACATAAATGTTAGCATAATTAAGTCACTGGCCAGCACATGTAAGATTTGGTTCTGGTTTCTAGCACTAATGTTTCAGTGGTTTTAACAGTTGTCCAAGGCTTGAATATACTATTTTATTTCTGGGTGATACTTGAGTATTTAAAGGTACTGGTAGAGGCAATGACTTGACTAGCTATGCTATGTTTGTAATCTGAGCAAAATATGGATTTGTAGCTGACCTGTGTGTGTTTTGTTCCTGTGTGTGTGTGTTTTGTTCCTGTGTGTGTTTTTGTTCCTGTGTGTGTGTGTGTGGTGTGTGTGTGTGTGTGTGTGTGTGTGTGTGTGTGTGTGTGTGTGTGTGTGTGGTGTGTGTGTGTGTGTGTGGTTGTGTGTGTGTGTGTGTGTGTGTGTGTGTGTGTGTGTGTTTTAGCTAGAGCTGGCCCAGAGTGGGAAGTTCAAAGTCAGATCCATGTGGAGTACATGTGGGAGACACAGAGCCAGGACCTGTACGACAGCGAAGATGACCTGGATGAGAGGGTAAACACCCACAGGAACACACACACACTGAATACGACCTGGATGAGAGGGTAAACACCCACAGGACACACACACACACTGAATACGACCTGGATGAGAGGGTAACAACACAGGAACAAACAGACACACACGAATACGACCTGGATGAGAGGGTTAACACACACATGAACACCACACACACACACACACACCACTGAATACGACTGGATGAGAGTAAACAACACACAGAACAAACAGACACCACCGAATACGACCTGGATGAGAGGGTTAACACAACAGACACACACACAGACCACCGAATACGACCTAGATGAGAGGGTTAAACCACACACAGACACACACACAGACACACCGAATACGACCTGGATGAGAGGGTTAACACACACAGACACACCGAATACGACCTGGATGAGAGGTTAAACACACACAGACCACACTGAATACGACCTGGATGAGAGGGTAAACACACACACAGACACACTGAATCAGACCTGGATGAGAGGGTAAACACACACAGACACCACTGAATACGACCTGGATGAGAGGGTAAACACACACAGACACCTGAATACGACCTGGATGAGGGGTAAACACACACAGACACACTGAATACGACCTGGATGAGAGGGTAAACACACACAGACACACCGAATACGACCTGGATGAGAGGGTAAACACACCCAGACACACCGAATACGACCTGGATGAGAGGGTAACACACACAGACACAGCACCGAATACGACCTGGATGAGAGGGTTAAACACACACAGACACACACTGAATACGACCTGGAGAGAGGGTAAACACACACTAACCACTGAACAACCATACACAGTCCTCCAGGACCCCAACAGAACATTTATATTGTATCCCTGTACAAACTCACCTGATTCACATTCACCAACTAATCAAGCCCTCATTGAGTTGAACCAGGTGTCTGGGGTTACAAGTTGAACCAGGTGTACTGTTGAGGTTACAAGTTTGAACCAGGTGTACTGTTGAAGGACTGTACAAGTTGAACAGGTGTACTGTGTTTGACGGTTTGGACAAGTTGAACCAGGTGTACACAGTGTATGTGAGTTACCAAGTTGAGTTAACCAGGTGTCTGGGGTTACAAGTTGAACCAGGTTTGTACTGTTGAGGTTACAAGTTGAACCAGGTGTACTGTTGAGGTTACAGAACAGTTAGTTGAACATCCAGGTGTTAGTCTGTTGAGTTACAAGTTGAACCAGGTGTACTGTTGAGGTTACAAGTTGAACCAGGTGTACTGTTTGAGGTTATTGACCAGTGACTGTTTTGAACGGGTCAGTTGTGTCTGGACGTGTTGAGGTTACAAGTTGAACCAGGTGTACTGAGGGGTTACAAAAGTTGACAACAGGTGTCTGGGTTACAAGTTGAACCAGGTGTACTTGTTTTGAGGTTACAAGTTGAACCAGGTGTTAACTGGTTGAGGTTACAAGTTGAACCAGGTGTACTGTTGAGGTTACAAGTTGAACAGGTGTACTGTTGGTCAGTAACCAGTTACTGTTGAAGTTGAACCAGGTGTTACTGTTTGAGGTTACAAGTTGAACCAGGTGTCTGTTGAGGTTACAAGTTGAAAAAGAAATAACAAAACGGAGCGAATCACATAGTTCCG
>NC_036849.1:30307969-30332833 GCF_002910315.2 Salvelinus sp. IW2-2015
TTCTACATATTCACCATCTCCAGCACCATACCAGTGTCTACATATTCACCATCTCCAGCACCATACCAGAGTCTACATATTCACCATCTCCAGCACCATACCAGTGTCTACATATTCACCATCTCCAGCACCATACCAGTGTCTACAATATTCACCAATCTCCAGCACCATACCAGAGTCTACATATTCACCATCTCCAGCACCATACCAGAGTCTACATATTCACCATCTCCAGCCACCATACCAGTGTCTACATATTCACCAACTCCAGCACCATACCAGAGAGTCTACATATTCACCATCTCCAGCACCATACCAGTGATCTACATATTCACCATCTCCAGCACCATACCAGTGTCTACTATATCACCATCCAGCACCATACCAAGTCTACATATTCACCATCTCCAGCACCATCCAGAGTTCTACATATTCACCATCTCCAGCACCATACCAGGTCTACATATTCACCACTCTCCAGCACCATACCAGTGTCTACATATTCACCATCTCCGCACCATACCAGAGTCTACATATTCACCATCTCCAGCACCATACCAGTTCTACATATTCACCATCTCCAGGCACCATTACCAGAGTCTACATATTCACCATCTCCAGCACCATACCAGAGTCTACATATTCACCATCTCCAGCACCATACCAGAGTCTACATATTCACCATCTCCAGCACCATACCAAGTCTACATATTCACCATCTCCAGCACCATACCAGTGTCTACATTTCACCATCTCCAGCACCATACCAGAGTCTACATATTCACCAGGCACCCATACCAAGAGTCTACATATTCACGATCTCCAGCACCATACCAGTGTCTACATGTGTGAAAACAGCGTGTTTCTATGATCTGTGGTAAAAAAATAAATTAAAATAAAGTAAATAAATAAATAAATGCTTCTGTGACATCGCAGGGTAATATTAAAGTAAGAAAACAGTGATTTTCTAGACAGAGGGGTATTTTCTTGTTTGAAAACATTGTTTTTAAAAAACGTTTTAACTTTAGATGATGTCATCGGGTAGACCTTTTTAACTTTATATTTTTTAAGCGCCGTTTTCACATATGTAGACACTGGCATTGTGCTGGAGATGATGACAATGAGGTTGAGAAGTGGTGGAATTGCACTTTAATAAAATGTTAGCATAATTAAGTCACTGGCCAGCACATGTAAGATTTGGTTCTGGTTTCTAGCACTAATTTTCAGTGGTTTTAACAGTGTTCCAAGGCTTGAATATACTATTTTATTCTGGGTGATACTTGAGTATTTAAAGTACTGGTAGGAGCAATGACTTGACTAGCTATGCTATGTTTGTAATCTGAGCAAAATATGGATTTGTAGCTGACCTGTGGGTGTTTTTGTTCCTGTGTGTGTGTGTTTTTTTCCTGTGTGTGTTTTTGTTCCTGTGTGTGTGTGTGTGTGTGTGTGTGTGTGTGTGTGTGTGTGTGTGTGTGTGTGTGTGTGTGGGTGTGTTGTGTGTGTGTGTGTGTGTGTGTGTGTGTGTGGTGTTGTGTGTGTGTGTGTTTAGCTAGAGCTGGCCCAAGTGGGAAGTTCAACAGTCAGATCCATGTGGAGTACATGTGGGAGACACAGAGCCAGGACCTGTACGACAGCGAAGATGACCTGGATGAGAGGGTAAAAACACCCGCAGGAACACAACACACACTGAATACGACCTGGATGAGAGGGTAAACACCCACAGGAACACACACACTGAATACGACCTGGATGAGAGGGTAAAACACACACAGGAACAAACAGACACACACCGAATACGACCTGGATGAGAGGGTTAACACACACCAGACAACCACACCGAATACGACCTAGATGAGAGGTAACACACACAGAACACACACACAGACACACCGAATACGACCTGGATGAGAGGGTTAACACACACAGACCACACCGAATACGACCTGGATGAGAGGGTTAAACAAACACACAGACACACTGAATACGACCTGGATGAGAGGGTAAAACAACACACAGACACACTGAATACGACCTGGATGAGAGGGTAAACACACACAGACACACTGAATACGACCTGGATGAGAGGGTAAAAACACCACAGACACACTGAATACGACCTGGATGAGAGGGTAAACACACACCAGACACACTGGAATACGACCTGGATGAGAGGGTAAACACACCACAGACACACCGAATACGACCTGGATGAGAGGGTAAACACACACAGACACACCGAATACGACCTGGATGAGAGGGTAAACACACACAGACACACCGAATACGACCTGGATGAGAGGGTTAAACACAACACAGACACACACTGAATACGACCTGGATGAGAGGGTAAACACACACTAACCACTGAACAACCAGTCACCAGTCCTCCAGGACCCCAACAGAACATTTATATTGTATCCCTGTACAAACTCACCTGATTCAATTCACCAACTAATCAAGCCCTCAT
This sequence comes from Salvelinus sp. IW2-2015, assembly GCF_002910315.2. Lineage (NCBI taxonomy): Eukaryota > Metazoa > Chordata > Actinopteri > Salmoniformes > Salmonidae > Salvelinus > Salvelinus sp. IW2-2015. Next base: position 30,310,437 of record NC_036849.1, read on the forward strand.
TGATTGAACAGGTGTCTGGGGTTACAGTAACCAGGTACTGTTGAGTTACAAGTTGAACCAGGTGTGTACTGTTGAGGTTACAAGTTGAACCAGGTGTACTGTTGAGGTTACAAGTTGAACCAGGTGACTGTAGGGGTTACAAGTTGAACCAGGTGTCTGGGGTTACAAGTTGAACCAGGTGTACTGTTGAGGTTACAAGTTGAACCAGGTGTACTGTTGAGGTTACAAGTTGAACCAGGTGTACTGTGAGGTTACAAGTTGAACCAGGTGTACTGTTGAGTTACAAGTTGAACCAGGTGTACTGTTGAGGTACAAGTTGAACCAGGTGTACTGTTGAGGTTACAAGTTGAACCAGGTGTACTTGTAGGGGTTACAAGTTGAACCAGGTGTTAGGCTGTCTTGGGTTACAAGTTGAACCAGGTGTACTGTTGAGGTTACAAGTTGAACCAGGTGTACTGTTGAGGTACAAGTTGAACCAGGTTACTGTTGAGGTTACAAGTTGAAACCAGGTGTACTGTGTGGTTACAAGTTGAACCAGGTGTACTTTGGGGTTACAAGTTGAACCAGGTGTACTGTTGAGGTTTAACCAAGTTGAACCAGGTTCTGTTGGGTTACAAGTTGAACCAGGTGTCTGGAGTTACAAGTTGAAAACAGGTGTCTGGGGTTACAAGTTGAACCAGGTGTACTGTTGGGTTACAAGTTGAGCCAGGTGTCTGGGGTTTACAAGTTGAACCAGGTCTGTCTGGGGTACAAGTTGAACCAGGGTACTGTTGGGGTTAACAAGTTGAACCAGTTGTACTGTTGGGCGTACAAGTTGAACCAGGTGTACTGTTGGGGTTACAAGTTGAACCAGGGGTCGGGGTTACAAGTTGAACCAGGGTGTTACTGTGGGTTACAAGTTGAACATTGTACTGTTGGGGTTACAAGTTGAACCAGGTGTCTGGGGTTACAAGTTGAACCAGGTGTCTGGGTTACAAAGTTGAACCAGGTGTACTGTTGGGGTTACAAGTTGAACCAGGTGTACTGTTGAGTTACAAGTAACCAGTGTTACTGTAGTTACAAAGTTGAACCAGGTGTACTGTTTGGGTTACAAGTTGAACCATGTACTGTTTGAGTTACAAGTTGAACCAGTGTACTGTTGAGGTTACAAGTTGAACCAGGTGTCTGGGGTTACAAGTTGAACCAGGTGTCTGGGGTTACAAGTTGAACCAGGTACTGTTGGGGTTACAAGTTGAGCCAGGTGTCTGGGTACAAGTTGAACCAGATGGTCTGGGGTTACAAGTTGAGCCAGGTGTCTGGGGTTACAAGTTGAGCCAGTGTCTGGGTACAAGTTGCCAGGTGTCTGGGTTACAAGTTGAACCAGGTTGCCTGGATTACAAGTTGAACCAGGTGTACTGTTGAGGTTACAAGTTGAACCAGGTGTACTTGAGTTACAGTTGAACCAGGTGTACTGTTGAGTTGCAAGTTGAACCAGGTGTACGTGTTGAGGTTACAAGTTGAACCAGGTGTACTGTTGTTGGGTTACAAGTTGAACCAGGGTGTACTGTTGAGGTTACAAGTTGAACCAGGTGTACTGTTGAGGTTACAAGTTGAACCAGGTGTCTGGGGTTACAAGTTGAACCAGGTGTCTGATTACAAGTTGAACTAGGTGTCTGGGTTACAAGTGAACCAGTTGTACTTGGGTTACAAGTTGAGCCAGGTGTCTGGGGTACAAGTTGAACCAGGTGTCTGGGTTACAAGTTGAACCAGGTGTACTGTTGGGGTTACAAGTTGAACCAGTGTGTACTGTTGGGGTTACAAGTTGAACCAGGTGTACTGTTGGGGTTACAAGTTAACCAGGTGTACTTTGAGGTTACAAGTTGAACCAGTGTACTGTTGGGGTTACAAAGTTGAACCAGGTGTCTGGTACAAGTTGAACCAGGTGTCTGGGGTTACAAGTTGAACCAGGTGTACTGTTGGGGTTACAAGTTGAACCAGGTTCTGGGTTACAAGTTGAACCAGGTGTCTGGAGTTACAAGTTGAACCAGGTGTCGGGGTTACAAGTTGAACCAGGAGTACTGTTGGGGTTACAAGTTGAGCCAGGTGTCTGGGGTTACAAGTTGAACCAGATGTCTGGGGTTACAAGTTGAGCCAGGTGTCTGGGGTTACAAGTTGAGCCAGGTGTCTGGGGTTACAAGTTGAGCCAGGTGTTCTGGGGTTACAAGTTGAACCAGGTGTCTGGGGTTACCAAATTGAACCAGTGTATGTTGGGGTTACACGTTGAACCAGGTGTACTGTTGGAGTACAAGTTGAACCAGGTGTACTGTTGAGGTTACAAGTTGAACCAAGGTGTACTGTTGAGGTTACAAGTTGAACCAGGTGTACTGTTGAGGTTACAAGTTAACCAGGTGTACTGTTGGGTTACAAGTTGAAACCAGGTGTCTGGGGTTACAAGTTGAACCAGGTGTACTGTTGGGGTTACAAGTTGAGCCAGTGTCTGGGGTACAAGTTGAACCAGGTGTCTGGGGTTACACGTTGAACCAGGTGTCTGGGGTACAAGTTGAACCAGGTGTAGTGTTGAGGTTACAAGTTGAACCAGGTGCCTGGGGTAAACAAGTTGAACAAAGGTGTCTGGGGTTAACAAGTTGAACCAGGTGTACTGTTGGGGTTACAAGTTGAACCAGGTTGTCTGGGGTACAAGTTGAACCAGGTGTCTGAGGTGTACAAGTTGGAACCAGGTGTACTGTTGGGTTTACAAGTTGACCAGGTGTACTGTTGAGGTTACAAGTTGAACCAGGTTGTACTGTTGAGGGTTACAAGTTGAACCAGGTTACTGTTGAGGTTACAAGTTGAACCAGGTGTACTGTTGGTGTTACAAAGTTGAACCAAGGTATCTGGGGTTACACGTTGAACCAGGTGTACTGTTGGGGTTACAAGTTGAACCAGGTGTCTGGGGTTACAAGTTGAACCAGGTGTCTGGGGTACAAGTTGAACCAGGTGTCTGGGGTTACAAGTTGAACCAGGTGTACTTTAGGGGTTACAAGTTGAACCAGGTACTGCTAGGGGTTACAAGTTGAACCAGGTGTACTGTTGGTACAAGTTGAACCAAGTGTCTGGGTTACAAGTTGAACCAGGTGTACTGTTGGGGTTACAATTTGAACCAGGTGTACTGTTGGGTTACAAGTTGAACCAGTGTACTGTTGAGTTACAAGTTGAACCAGGTGTACTGTTGGGTTACAAGGTGAACCAGGTGTCTGGTGTTACAAGTTGAGCAGGTGTACTGTTGAGGTTACAAGTTGAACCAGGTGTACTGTTGAGGTTACAAGTTGAACCAGGTGTACTGTTGGGGTTACAAGTTGAACCAGGTGTCTGGGTTACAAGTTGAGCCAGGTGTACTGTAGGGGTACAAGTTGAACCAGGGTGTCTGGGTTACAAGTTGAGCCAGGTGTCTCGGGTTACAGTTGGAACCAGCGTCTGAGGTTACCAAGTTGAACCGGGTTGTACTGTTGGGGTACATAAGAAATGTGACTGGTTACTGGAGGACTGGAATTGGGAAAAACACTGCACTAGAGTTTTATTCCAGTGTTTACCTCGGTGCAAACCACACTTTACCTCTGAGTCACTCTGCTCATATCCCTCACTATCCTATCACATGACTTAGACTTAGTCATGGGAGGATGTTAGAAACGGGGGGGGGGGGGGTGTAAAGAATGGGGAGGTGTTAGAATGGGGGTAGGGTGTGTTAGAATGGGGTGGGGGTTTAGAATGGGGGGGGATGTTAGAATGGGGAGGGTTGTTAGATGGTGGGTGGGGTGTTAGAATGTGTGGGGGTTAGAATGGGGTGGGATATTAGAATGAGGGTGGGGTGTTAGAATGGGGGTGGGGATATTTAGAATGGGGGTAGGGTTGTTAGAATGGGGGGGGGGTGGGTGTTAGAATGGGGGATGCTGGAATGAGGGGATGTTATAATGAGGGATGGAACAATTAGGGGGATGGTAGAATGGGGTGGTGTTAGAATGGGGGGAAGAAATGGGTGGATTTGAGAATGTGGCGGTGGGGGTTGTTAAGAATGGGGAGGTTAGGAATGGGTGGATATTAGAATGGGGATGGAAAATGACGGGGGGGGTGTTAGAATGGGGGGTGGGGGTGTTAGAATGGAGGGATGGAAGAATGGGGGATGGATGTAAGCTAGATGGAATTTTTACCATATTGTTTACTCTTATCCAATTATTTCAGAACACAAGGGCCTAGGGTGTAGGGTGTAGGGGGTAGGGGTAGAGGTTGTTTTTGATGAAACCCCAGTGTCATGTTTGGCATCATATACTGACCATCTCCCCCTTCCTCTACTCTTCAGGTGAACCCCTTACACCGGAACCTACGCTCCCCTCTGCCCTCCAAAGCCTCGCCCTCCCGTTGGAGCTTCGCCAACGCCCCTGTGGCGTGTAAGACCTACGAAAACGTGGACTTCCTTTACCGTAACCCTCCCAATAGTGCTCCATCTGGCATCCTCATGCCCCCGCCCCCTCTGCCCGCTAAAGCCATCATGAGAGGTGAACACACGCATTGACATGAACATTATAGCCCAGGTAGTCCCCCTCTGTTTCAGTCAGTTTTCTTCTGGTTGGTGCTTAAATGAACAAGACCCTGGAAAGCGGTCTAGTATAGTTTATAGTGGGTGTTTGAGTCTCGTAGCTGAGAGAGCTGTCTCACCCCTTCTTCCTGATCCTGACACAGCCTTTGTATGGCTGTATGTGTCTCTCACTCACCTGATCCTGTCTCCCTCTCTCCGCACCCCCAGGTCGCTCGGACCCCCAGATCTCCTTGTCCACCCAGGAGGGGGTAAGCAACAGGTGCAGCTGCTCCAACCCAGCCCCACAGTCCAGCCCCCCCTCCCCCATGCTGGAGGGTCAGGGGGGGCGACCACCCAAATCACCCCACGGCCAGGGCATCCTGGTGAGGGGACAGAGACAGACCGCAGCCTGGGAGGGTCAGGCCAATACTGGGTCAGGGTCCTCAGACAGAGACAGCACCAAGTCTAACAGTAGTTCCAGCTCCCCTCAGAACCACATAGGACCTGTCAGGTAATCCTAAAATACTTTCATAACCGACAGAGAAAGTAGGAGATCAGTGTGGTTTTGCAATGTTATGACGGATAGACTCCCTGTATTCCTGCTAGTTCAAATTTTAGACTCCTTTCTGGTCTTCACAGTAAAATGTTTGTATTGATGATTTGATTTCCCTTACTGTTAGAAATGAATAGTCAAACATACATATATGTTTAAATGGAACAACCCTAGAGTTAAGAGAGAGAATTCATCAGTTCTGAAGATGACTGCCTTCGGGCAGCAGTTTACTGCCAGGTAAAATGACCTCACAGCGCCCGCCGTTCAAGCCTAACAATTCTCTACAAGCTGAGCACATAGCGCATTCTAACAGTAATGAACACCTACTTTGTCACTGTCCCACAAAAAAACTCCTAGTGAGCAAAATAATGTTTGATAATGAATTATATTTAAAAAATCATTAATGTTACAAAACTTTGCAATTACATGCATACTGGATTACATTACATGCATACTGGATTACATTACATGCATGCTGGATTACATTACATGCATACTGGTGAACATTACATGCATYCTGGATTACATTACATGCATGCTGGATTACATTACATGCATGCTGGATTACATTACACGCATGCTGGATTACATTACACGCATGCTGGATTACATTACATGCATACTGGATTACATTACACGCATATGAATTTAATTAGCTAGGGTTAATACCTACGATAATAACCATACTGAATTACATTACACCAGTACTGGATACATTATACGCATTACTGGATTACTTATACGCATACTGGATTACATTATACGCATTACTGGATTAAATTAATGCATACTGTTATTACATTACATGCATACTGGATTACATTACACGCATACTGGATTACATTACATGCATACTGGATTACATTACACGCATGCTGGATTACATTATATGCATACTGGATTACATTACATGCATACTGGATTACATTACACGCATACTGGATTACATTACATGCATACTGGATTACATTACATGAAAAGACATGGTAACACTTTATTTGGACAGTCTACAGACTATCAGTAACATTTCAACTAACTATCTACTAACCTTAACTCTTATCTTAACCGTAACATTTTACATTTACATTTTAGTCATTTAGCAGATGCTCTTATCCAGAGCGACTTGCAGTAGTGAGTGCACACATTTTGTCCATCCTGGAAACATTAGCAAACAGTCTGTTAATAGCATTTACAGATGGAAAATCCAAACTATCTAAATCCAGTAGGACCCATGTAGGTACTGTATGTGTCCTATGTATCTGTGAGTAGGTGAAGTCCTTGTGTTTTACCAACCTGTCCTCTCCTCCTCCCCAGCTCAGAGAAAACAACATCGTACCGGCGGACCAGCAGCGGAGGACAAGGGAAGTGTTCTGTAGCCATGACCTCAGCCGTGACCTCAGCTGTGACCTCACCCAGCTGTGTGGCACTGGGCAGCCAGGAGGAGCTGTACTGCAGTGTGGTACCTACTGGTCCCGCCCCCGGCGCCACACCTGCAGCCTCCTCCTCTCCTATCACTGTGCGCCCTCGCAGAAACGCTATGGTAGGACACGCAACATGACCTTACCACTAATACTGGAGCATCATTTCAAACACTGCCAACTTCTGTGACAACAAAACCACTGGTATCTGAGTGAGAATGGCATCTATATATGGTATGCTAGTTAGAGCATGGAATTAAATAAATAATGCTCCCATACGAGAAAAAAAACATATTTAAAATATATTTTTGGGATGCATTTTAGGACACGTGAAATATAAAGAATGTATATATTTTTGTTGGGTACTCTGATAGAAATACATTTTCTTCAGCTGCTACATGTAACCCATTGTCAGTTGGTTGGCATTATTATCCTGCAACATCACTATTCAATGTCGATTTAAGGCACAATAACGCTGTTAAATTTTAAAAATATTTTATCTTCAACCTTTATTTAACTGGGCAAGTCAGTTAAGAACAAATTCTTATTTACAATGACGGCCTACCCCGGCCAAACCCGGATGACGCTGGGCCAACCGCTCTATGGGACTACCAATCACGGCCGGATGTGATACAGCCTGGATTCGAACCAGGGACTGTAGTGACGCCTCTTGCACTGAGATGCGGCGCACATTGAATAGTGATGTTGAAGGATAATAAAGCCCAACCATGGGTTACATGTACAGATCAGTTGTCTGTAATACAGTAGCGGGACACTAGTATGTACAAGAGCATGACTGAGCAGCGTGTGTATCCGCCAGGTGTCTCAGAGGAGGCCTACCCAGAAGAGGGTCAAGGCGCTGGTGGACTGCAGAGCCGTCAGCTCGGACCAGCTGGCCTTTTTCAAGGATGAGGTCATCGTGGTCACAGCCACCGAGGACCCCCACTGGTGGGTGAGTAGAACTACACCTCTATCTTTTTACCTCTGTAAATCCGTTGTTACTTTTAATAAGCACAGCTTTAAAACAGAACGTTGAGCTATTTGCTTTTCTGTATTAAGCCAACCATGTTTTAACCTATATATTTTTACAAAAAAGGCAACTGGAGGGTTTTCCTTCTGCGCAAACACAAAATCCATAGGCATAGCCCTTTCATTAATGTCCCTTTATATCAAATATATTACCTCTGTATTTTCTATCTAGTCGGTTAGTGATCTTGATTGTTTCTGTACCTCCAGGTCGGCCACATCGAGGGCTATCCATCCAGAAGTGGGACATTCCCTGTGAACTATGTCCATAAACTAGGGGACTGACTAGTCATACACAGGACGCCCTAGCACCTACCCTAGCCTAGCCCCTACCCTAGTCTAGCCTAGCCCCTACCCTAGCGCCTAGCCTAGCCCCTACCCTCTAGCCTAGCCTAGCCCCTACCCTAGTCTAGCCTAGCCCCTACCCTAGCCCCTAGCCTAGCCCCTACCCTAGCCCCTACCCTAAGCCCCTAGACTATCCCCTACCCTAGCCTAGCCCCTACCCTTACTACGTCTCTTACCTGGGACACAAAAAGGCTGGAATGGACTCTCTTGAACGCAACTCATTCAAAGACAACAAAAAAATGCTTGCTCGCTTTCCTGGTCATTTCTTGTGATAGGATATTCTGAACCACTTTGATGTGTTGTGATCTGACGACTAGAGACTCCCATAAACTGTAATTGTATATACAGACAGTGCACTTAAGGAAGTCGCCATAAAGAAAGAAGGGATGAAAGAGATCATATTACATGAAGGAATGCCACCCTCACAACCCGACAGAAGAGAGAGAAAACGCCTCCCTCGGCAATTTGACCTCTAATACCTGTATGTTTTACAACTGTAAAGGGATGTTTTTACCACACCTTACCGCCCAGGGTATTAAAGGGATGTTTTTACCACACCTTACCGCCCAGGGTATTAAAGGGATGTTTTTAACACACCTACCGCCAGGGATTAAGGTGTTTTTACCACACTACGCCCAAGGGTAAAGGGATGTTTTTACCTACACCCTATCGCCAGCGGTACTTAAAGGGATGTTTTTAACCACACCTTATCGCCCAAGGGTATTACAAGGATTTTTACCACACCTACCGCCGGGTATTAAGGCGATGTTTTTTACCACACCTTACCGCCCAGGGTATTAAAGGGATGTTTTTACCACACCTTACCGCCCAGGGTATTAAAGGGATGTTTTTACCACACCTTACTGCCCAGGGTATTAAAGGGATGTTTTTACCACACCTTACCGCCCAGGGTATTAAAGGGATGTTTTTACCACACTTTTCTGCCCAGGGAAAATTATAAGAGCAACAGCTGGAATACCTGTGATACAGACAGCAGTACTGGAGGAGCTAGAATGTATGTGCGTGCCTGCATGCGCGTGTGTCTGAGATTATAACCATACCATTGGATTACCTGGCAATGACATACATACAACACTGGAGTCTGGAGGAGTGAGATCGTGTGCTGTGGGAGCCCTAGAAAAGAGGATGAATAGCCGGCATTGTCCACTGCCTTCCTGGAAACTAAGGAGACTTAAGAGATTCATGCCATGTCAGTCACGGTCGTCGGGACTCTGAGCCAGATGGAATGAATACCTGCTCAGTGACCGGTGGCCATTATGTCTGGGGCTGGAACGACCTGGAACTGAAAGCGCATTTGTGGCTGCCAGCCTGTCTCCTGGGGCTCCAGGGTTCTCTGGCTGCCGCTCTGAAACGGAACCCCAGTGTCTAAGCTGGTTGTGGGCCAGACTCCAGCTCTGACTGGGGGGGCCTGGCTGGAGCCTGGGTGATTTGGTTTTCTCCGTCTCCAGAGGAGTCTGTCTTCCTACAGTCGGCAGGGGAAAGGAAGTGACTGTCACCGCAGTGAAATACACAAAGCTGGCTTGTAATTCAGTAGGCAGCAAATGGACTGAAACAGGAAAAGACTACCTGAACTTATCCAATAAGAAATGCTAATTTTTCGTTTTAGTTTGCCCTAATGAACATGACCCAAGCCTAGTGCCCTTTTCCATACAGTAGCTCTCGGTTCTGGGTCTATACTCGGCCTCATACAAAAGGCATGGACAGTTGTACACTTCCACATTGTAAAGAAAAGAGAAGGTTGTAGAGAATTGTAAATAGATATTATTACACCCATGAACTGTGATGGAAGGATTCCATATCGCTAACCATAAGCTAGTATTGAGACATTAGCTGTTTTCCTAGTCTCTTGAGCACCATAACTTTACAGTGTTATTACATTTTACTAGTGCATACTCACATCTGACCACTTCCATTCATATTGATTCATATTTTTCATGTTCTGAATCTGCAGTAAAGGCATATTAATTCATTGCATTTCGTGTTACTGCATTCTAGAACTATATTCTAGAACTATATTCTAGAACTATATTCTAGAACTATATTCTAGTGTTACTTAATGCACCAGGATTCTGGCGGAATACTGTCTCCTAATATGGTTTCAAAGTGCTTTAAATGCCACTAATAGCGATTGAGAGAAAGTGTAACTCAGTATTGGATGTCAGGCTGTTAAGCGTCTTATACAACTGGTTTATCTGTCCACAAGTGAAGCGACGCCTGCAGTGGGTGTGGAGGGCTCTCTACAGTAGGGCAGACAACAATAAAAAACCTTTTAGAGGATAAGTATCGGTTGCTTTTCAGCCATGTAGGTGTTTTCCCGCCTGTTTGCATTCCTGTAGTTACTGTAGACAGGAGTTATTGAGGGTTTGTTTAGCTTTCTCTAGATCCAGTCACTGTTGCCAATACCTAGACAAGTAAGTAGAGAAGTGCATGATTGTCAATGGAACCAGGGACAGACTGAAAAGTGAGGGCAGTCCATTGAGTATATGTTGTGCTCTGTTCTACAAAAGGTAATAAAAAAAAACAGCTGTTGCATGTTGGAAACGTTAATAACACCCAGTGTTGAAGAATGACTGAGTATCAGAATGAATGCATTATGTTCACATACTGTCATGTTAATACACGTGTTTGAATGAATGCCTGAGTATCAGAATGAATGCATTATGTTCACATCTGGTCCATGTTAGATAGTACTTGTGAACATCACTGTCGGTTCTGTAGACTCTTTATGTGTCAGTAGGGCAATATGGCATGGGGGCTGGACTAGCGGGGGCCAGTCGAGTATGGCTAGCAGAGTCAGTATGGACTAGAGGCCCCAAATGGCTCCAGTCAGTATGGACTAGCAGAGCCCAAATGCCATCAGTATGGACTAGCAGGGCCCAAAAGCCCAGTCAGTATGGACTAGCAGCGCCCAAATACAGTCAGTTATGGACTAGCAGGGCCCAAAATAGCCAGTCAGTATGGACTAGCAGAGCCCCAAATAGAGCCCAGTCAGTATGGACTAGCAGAGCCCAAATAGCAGTCAGTATGACTAGGCAGACCAGTCAGTATGGACTAGCAGAGCCCCAAATAGCCCAGTCAGTATGGATAGCAGAGCCAAATGCCCAGTCAGTATAGATAGCGGAGCCAGTAGTATAGACTAGCGGAGCCAGTCAGTATGGATCAGCAGGGCCAGTCAGTATGGACTAGCAGGGCTCCTAGTCGTATGGACTAGCGAGCGCCAAAGGGCCCAGTCAGTATGGACTAGGCAGGGCCCAGTAGTATGATAGCAGGGCCGTCAGTATGGAACTAGCAGGCCAGTCAGGTATAACGTAGCGAGCACTCAAAGGGCCCAGCAGTATAGACTAGGCAAGGGCCTAAAGTGCCCAGTCAGGACAGTACACTCTACTGGATTGGCCCAGTGCTCTGAGGTAGGATCCCTTTCAATAATTGAGTGTGGAAGGAGCAATAACCCCCAGTTTCCTACTAATGACTACAATAAAACAAACTAAGACATAGGAATGAGAGGTGTGCTGGAGCCCCCCGTGGCCCTATACACTTTACTTTACGTTGGAGTGAGAGCTTGAATAGGGCTGTGTCCTACACTTAACTTGGACTAAAATAGGTTCCGGTACTCATTTTGGGTTCTGGTACTGTTTATATTAAGGTGCAGGTGCTCCACAAAACTGTTTATATTCTATGAGAGGAGCAGGAGCTCAAGCAGTAGAACATTTGAGATGCCTGTACTCAACATCGGTGAGCTCRTGCCCAAGTCAAGCACAGGCTGCGTCCCAATACTTTTAAAATCGTTTTCTTCCTGGGTGCTATCCGATCAGTGGATGTGAAGGAAGGAAGCTATGTGATACTATTGGAACACAGCATAGGAGTTTATGGAGAGTAAAGTGAAGGCACCTACTATTGTTCTTCCATGTCTTTATCATGTTTAAACCTTATATAGATAAGTGCCTCTATGGTTGAGACTTTGTGTCACGTGGTTTCTGTGCTGACAATGTAAGATAGAACATCAGTATAATGGAGTATTTCTGTCATTTCATTATTACCAAGTATTTGTAATATAGTACATGTGTTTTGCTCTCTGTCCTTTCCATGTTACGAGATTATTAAATACTGTTTTAACATCTGTGGGGTTTTTCTTACACTATATTCAATATTTTGTATTATGAAAAGTAACTTTCAGAATGGATTTAATTATTTACATGTTTTGATGCATTAAACTTTTGTTCTCTTACATAATACATGAGAGAGAACAATGTAAAATATTAATGGGCTTTGGTGTCCATAAAAATAAAGAGATAAGAGAGTGTAGAACACATGCAATACATCTCAGTCATTCTGATTAGATACTGGAACTAAAAAGATCAGAAATGTCATCATCTGACACAKGCTCATATTGATGCACTACACCWGCTCGTCCAACTTCATGGGCATTAATATGGAGTTGGTCACCCATTTGCTGTTATAACAGCCTCCKCTCTTCTGGGAAGGTTTTCCACTAGATGTTGGAACATTGCTGTGGGGGACTTGCTTCTATTCAGCCACAAGAGCATTAGTGAGGTCGGGCACTGATGTTTGGGGATTAGGCCTGGCTCGCAGTCGGRGTTCCAATTCATGCCAAAGGTGTTCGATGTGGTTGAAGTCAGGGCTCTGTGCATGCCAGTCAAGTTCTTCCACACCAATCTTGACAAACCATTTCTGTATGGACCTCGRTTTGTGCACGGGGATATTGTAATCTCCATCAGGCCACCCCTCATAGCCTGGTTCCTCTCAAGGTTTCTTCCTAGGTTTTGGCCTTTCTAGGGAGTTTTTCCTAGCCACCGTGCTTCTACACCTGCATTGCTTGCTGTTTGGGGTTTTAGGCTGGGTTTCTGTACAGCACTTCGAGATATTAGCTGATGTACGAAGGGCTATATAAATAAATTTGATTTGATTGTCATTCTGAAACAGGAAAGGGCCTTCCCCAAACTTGACAGCACAGAATTGTCTAGAATGTCATTGTATGCTGTAGCATTAAGATTTCCCGTCACTGGAACTAAGGGGCCTAGCCCAAACCATGAAAAACAGCCCTAGACCATTATTCCTCCTACACCAAACTTTACAGTTGGCAGGAAAAGTTCTCCTGGCATTCGCCAAACCCATATTCGTCCGTCGGACTGCCAGATGGCAACCAGGAAGTAGAAAATTCAATTGAATATAATTTTMGGAACATCCCTCAACCTGAAACCAAATGCCACGTCCTCCAACCCTACTTTACCTTACAACCCCTCATCCAAATCCCCTAGGATTAACACAGTACAGCCCACGTCACCTAGCACAGGGATTACCATTATACAGTAAGATCACTCTCAGGATCACAGCCTTTTACTGAATGCTCTTACTGTGTGTTTATGTACACACACGAAAGAGAGCAGGCGTATATGGGACAGTCTGGTCCTCAGAGTAGGCAGCAGTAGAGGGGTTTGGATCGTCAGGTGGCTGGTTGGATTGTTATCCCGGGATAGAGTCAGCTGGCTGGTTGGATCGTTATCCCGGGATAGAGTCAGCTGGCTGGTTGGATCGTTATCCCGGGATAGCGTTAGGTGGCTGGTTGGATCGTCATCCCGGGCTAGCGTCAGCCAGGTGGTTGTGTAAGTGACAGATATTACATCACTCTTTTCTCAGAGGGTCAGGGTGGTGCTGAGGCATCCAGGAAGTAGGCAGGTATTGTGCTGAACTTTTTATTCCATGATTTTATTCCATGTGTAACTCTGTGTTGTTGTGTGTGCCGAACTGCTTTGCTTTATCTTGGCCAGGTCGCAGTTGCAAATGAGAACTTGTTCTCAACTAGCCTACCTGGTTAAATAAAGGTGAAATTTAAAAATTTAAAAAAAATCTAGGATCAGGTCCCTCCCTGTCCACGTAATCTTATTATGATCAAAAAGACAAACCTGGATCAGCAATTTGTGGCTCTCGTTTTAACTGGTGAACCACACAGGACCCACAACAGCAACAGACATCAGCCACATGGCTTAGCCATGGAGAAGATGTACAGTGTTTAGAGATACAGTATATCATGTTAGCAGCTTAGCTGTCATGCTGTATGTGATGGTGTCCTATCACCAATCATCCTGACTATCATATAGCACATTAAACACGATGTAATATATATAGTACCAGTCAAAAGTTTGGATACACCTCATTCCAGGATATTTCTTAATTTGTACTATTTTGTAGAATAATAGTGTAGAATAGTAGTGAAGACATCAAAACTATGAATTAACACATGGAATCATGTAGTAACCAAAAAAGTTTAAACATCAAAATATATTTTATATTTCAGATTCTAAGTAGCCACCCTTTGCCTTGACGACAGCTTTGCAAACTCTTGACATTCTCTCAACCTGTCCATATTATGGCAAGAACAGCTCAAATAAGTAAAGAGAAACACCAGTCCATATTTAGTTTAAGACTTGAAGGTGAGTCAATGCAGAAAATTAAGAACTTTAAAAGTTTCTTCAAGTGCAGTTGCAAAAACCATCAAACGCTATGATGAAACTGTCTCTCATGAGGACCGCCACAGGAAAGAAAGACCCAGAGTTACCTCTGCTGCAGAGGATAAGTTCATTAGAGTTACCAGCCTCAGAAATTGCAGCCCAAATAAATGCTTCACAGAGTTCAAGTAACAGACATCTCAACATCAACTGTTCAGAGGAGACTGTGAATCAGGCCTTCATGGTCGAATTGCTGCTAAGAAACCACTACTAAAAAACACCTATAAGAAGAAGAGACTTGCTTGGGTCAAGAAACATGAACAATGGTCATTAGACTGGTGGAAATCTGTCCTTTGGTCTGATGAGTCCAAATTAGACATAGTAGTAGGTGAACGGATGATCTCCGCATGTGTGGTTCCTATCGTGAAGTATGGGGGAGGTGGTGTGATGGTGCTTTGCTGGTYACACTGTCAGTGATTTATTTAAAATGTACGGCATACTTAACCAGCATGGCTAKCACAGCATTCTGCAGTGATACGCCATCCCATTTGGTTTGTGCTTAGTGGGACTATAATTCGTTTTTCAACAGGACAATGACCCAACACACCTCCAGGCTGTGTAAGGGCTATTTGACCAAGGAAGAGAGTGATGGAGTGCTGCATCAGATGACCTGGCCTCCACAATCACCCAACCTCAGCAGCAACCTATTATTCTTACTTTATATACAGTATTTTGTATTTTTTCCTCAGTAGAGCTTTGAGAACTCTGTAATGAAAAGCTCTATACAAATTAAATGTATTATTTTATTATTATTATTATTATTATTATTATTTAGCATCTAAATGGAGATGAATAATGATTTTATACTGAAGTTTGATCAAATCATATTGCCAATGTGGACGCTGCAGTCAGATAGCTACCTTGTAGTCTCATAGCTTTGATATACCATGTGAATGACACAACGATATTACAGATAATGCTTTTTGATTCTCTTGACTGGAGATACACAACATCATGGAGAAACCAGGCATGGTAAACTGGGACAAACATGACTAGAATTCTAAACCAACAGGTATTAGGCCTAAAGTGTTTCTCTTTGAGCAAAATATGTTGAAAATGTGTTTCTGGTTGAATATGCATATTTTCAACATCTTGTGCTCACTGGGCTGTCATTGGTGGGCAATGAGGGGCCAACACAGTGATGATGTCATTTCCTGTCAATGTTTATTATACAGTACATCCAGACCAATTGGAGAAGGTACGGCTCCCTCATTCAGATCATGACCAATACAAACATTCTTCAGAGTGAACAGTACAGGCAAAGTGAGGTGCATCAAATAACTAAAGCTTTAATTTTAGGACCGATTACGAATCAGGACAAAATCCTGAACATCAGACAATCCAAGGAGAAGCCAATCTTTTGGACYCATGAGGGAAGATCTTGCATCCTATTGGTCAATGGAATCTCTCGACACACTTGGTACGGGTCACGTTCAGCAACGTCACATCTTATAACTCAAGTTTAATATGGGTATTGTAACAAGCTCAACTTAAAACCCAGGATGTTCTTCATTCAGAATGGAATACACATGTCACGTTTGTCTGCTGATGCTCCCAGCAGCGTTAGGGTGTTTTGTTATCAGGTCCCTTGGCTTCCTCTCTGCAGGATGCATGCATCGTCTCATTATGTCATTACGTCATGAGCCATTTCAGTTATGCTGAGCAGGCTCTGTTTTTCTGCTCTGGTGCTCCAAGGTGACAGACTACTACCTCTGTACCAGTCGTGACAGGCCAAATGCGTCACTTCAACGGAGAGAGAGGGAGGAGAGAAGGAGAGAGGGCGAGGAGAGAAAGAGAGAGGAGAGAGCGAGAGGAGAGAGAAGAGAGACATTTGCCCAACAGATGTAAGAGCTGACTTAAATGTCAAACTGTGCATGGGTAAGCAATAAGCATTCTCACACACTCTCTGGGAAAACAGACCACATTCCACCACATTCCAGATTGCCTTAATTAATTTTCTCTCCCCCAACTAGCAGTATACTACCAGTCCCTCTGACAGAACCGAGAACAAATTGTCCTGAACAATGTAAAAAAAAAAAAAAAGCCTATTTTTCTTGTCTTTATAGAACATTGTACATTTGTTTAAACTCTGCACTAAAGCCTATGATTAAATGATGTATTACAAGCAATTTGTCACTTGAGCAAAACATTCTATAATGCAAACGCCTTATTCAAAGCAATGAGCATGTTTTCAAATTGATCTAAGTGAAGGAGAACACATTTAATCAGTAGAGCTTCAAATCCATCTAAACGTATGTAAGGTCAACATGTAAATTTAATAATGAAGGACAATATATAATTTAAAATAAACTGATTAAACCCGGTTTAAAAATATATTTTAGGACTATTAGGCTGCGTTTACACAGGCAGACAATTTCTGATATTTAGCCGAATTATGGGCAAAAGATCTGATCTGATTGTTCAAAAGACCAATTGTCAGAAAAAGATCAGAATTGGGCTGCCTGTGTAAACGCAGCCTTACGTTAATTTTAACAGAAGGAAACACTTTCACATCACAAATGAACTATTTAACACAATAGAAGATAAGTACATTCATATACAGAATAGTAAAGTAATATTGTCAGAAAACTTGTTTTGGACCTGTGGTTGATGCAGAACGCTTGATTTTGTTTTAGGCTATCTTTAAACCAGTTCTGATTGCCAGTTTTGGATTAGTTGTATGCCTTTAATAGCCTGGTCCCATATCGGTTTATGCTGTCTGACATTGACTATGAGAAAAGGTAAGACACCACAAACAGATATGGGACTGAACCAGGCTATGCCTATCTAGCCTCGTTCTACCACAGCAGCAGTCAGGACTGTGGATCAGGCTAATGTCTATCATGGAAGCCTCTGAAAATGTGGCTAACCAAGATACTGTATTTGACTCTGCCGAGTAAGGAGTAGGAGGAGGATACATTTAATTAAACACATTTTAAAACAAGGTTTGTTGAGAAGATATCCAGACAGAGAATAGTATTTTCAACCACAGGCCCTTAACAAGTTAAAGGAACAATATTTATTGAGAAACAGATTTAAACAATACATTCATTCTGCATGTGGGTCCAGAGCGCTTTAGMAAACTTAGTATTTCATAGCAAAACGCAACAACAAAAAAGTACAGCACTGAAAATAGTGCAAGAATTTCAAAGTATTCCAACCTGGCCATTGGTGTTCTGGTTGTCATCATTAGATCAATGGTCATGAATTCATTATTTTACATTTAAGTCATTCAGCAGACACTCTTATCCAGAGTGACAGTAGTTTTTTCATACTGGTCCCCTGTGGGATTTGAACCCACAACCCTGGTGCTGCAAGCATAATGCTCTACCAACTGAGCTACAGAGGACTCCATCTTCACACTAGTATATACACATACATTGTATAAGGCATTTAATGAAGAACCATTGTAGACTTCCAGTATAATTTAATAATATATGTACATAAAAAATACAAGGTGTTTGGGTCTGAAGCATACAATAGGAATTATTCTTGTCTCTGTCTAGCTTACAAATAGCAGGCAGTAACGTACCCTAATCGATATGTAAGCCTATGCAGTGGACTATAATTTATGAACTAAGCAAAAATGTCCAATGCTTATCCAATCAAAAAGTAGAGCATGCATTTAAACTGACCATTGTCTGTTACCGGGGGACAAACTACCTGCCCTACAGCACCTGATGTCACAGGAAAGCCAAAACAATCATCAAGGACAACAACCACCCCAGAGGCACTGCCTGTTCACACCGCTATCATCCAGAAGGCGAGGTCAGTACAAGTACATCAACGCTGGGACCGAGAGACTGAAAAACATATTCTATCTCAAGGCCATCAGACTGTTAAACAGCCATCACTAACACAGAGAGGCTGCTGCCTAACATACAGACTTGAAATCATTGGCCACTTTAATAAATGGATCACTAGTCACTTTAATAATGTTTACATATCTTGCATTACTGATTACTCATATGTATATACTTTATTCTATACTATTCTACTGTATCTTAGTCTATGTATTACTCATCTCATATGTATATACTGTATTCTATACTATTCCACTGTATCTTAGTCTATCCTGCTCTGACATTGTTCATCCATATATTTATATATTCTTAATTCCATTCCTTTACTTAGATGTGTGTAGTAGGTATTTGTTGTGAAATTGTTAGATATTACTCGTTAGATATTACTGCACTGTCAGAACTAGAAGCACAAGCATTTCGCTACACTCGCAATAACATCTGCTAACCATGTGTATGTGACCAATCACATCTGCTAACCATGTGTATGTGACCAATCACATCTGCTAACCATGTGTATGTGACCAATCACATTTTATTTTATTTGATGCAATAACGTCAATAACATTAAATGTCTGTTTTGCTTTTTTAACCCCTCCCTCTCACGTGACTGACTGTCATCCTTTTGCACAAATCATCCACCCTCCGTCTCTCAGCTAGCCTATCATCTTGTTATACAGTATATACCCTACCTTGTCTCGCTGGCCATGGCATGGCTAACGCAATCCTCAAACATTTCATCAACCGTAAAAGCATTGAGAGGCCAGCTCTGCCATAGTCAAACGAACACAGTTTTGCAAACAGCGCCATTGTCCATCGCTCAGGTCCAATTGAAGGAAATGCACCAGAAAAGGAAGTTGTTCTTGAACCTCTTCTTTTCCAAGGACACAATGTTTTGTCGGATACATTCTGGAAGGTGAGTTAGGCCTGGGTTGCCAGGCAACAAAGAATAGGCCACAGGTGGAAGCGTCCCAGAAGGACCTGGTTTGTTTCTCACGTCCTGAGAGAGCAGACTACTACTCCACTGGGGGTTTGACCTTTGAAGCTCAGAAGATGAGTTGGCTGGGAGATATAGTGAGTGTGCTGGGGAATGCCAAGGCACGTTGCCCTTCGACACCCTGCGGTCCCCCAAGGCCCTCTACCAACCATTCTTTCTGACTCCCCCTTTCTCCGTTTTTCCCCCCTGGTTTTACAAAACAATGCAGCAAAAAAAAAAAAACTCAACTGCACTCTGCTCCTCTTCTCTCACTCCAGTGGGTTGAAAAGGCAGATTGCTCAACGCTCTCCCCCATCCCGTAAGCCCGGGCTTTGTTATGTAACCCTCACTTCTCTCTTTGCATAACTTAAGAGGTACTGAGAAAAGGAAGTGTTTCCATGTTACCTCACGCTCCAATACCTGCACCAATACCTGCACCGTGACTCTCTTCTTCTGTCATTCCCACTTCTTTCAACACAAAGCAAATAAAAAAAGAACCGACCAACCACATCAAAGCGATTACATTTTTCGTTGTTTTTGCCTTTGTACACGTACGGTTTGTATGGTTTCATACAACAACTTTTAGTTTTACAGATGCACCATGTGAGTCCCATGGCCTCCAAACCATCCCAGACATACAATATACACTCTTTAGTCCACAGAGGGCCAGCTTCCTGGAATCAATAAGGGCTGGGGGGGGGGGGGGGTGTTTGTAGCCTCAAGGAGGGGTAACAGTCTGGGAATGTTGTCAGTCAGTAGACTAAGGGTCATTTGAGCTTGACGGGCCAGGGAAGACACGTACGGAGTCCCAGCATGGAGGAGAAGACAATGGTGGGCCGGTGCTTCCTGAATCGCAGCCCCTTCTTGAGCCGCTCGCTGTTCTCGGCCGCGTATATCTCCCCCTGCTGGGCGCCGCAGGCAATGCGGGTCAACACCTCGCCATGCTCCACCGCCTCCTGCTCCGAGCGCACAAACACCTCCCGGAGCTCCTCCAGGCGTCGCTCCATCTCCCGGATGACCCGCTGGCGCTCTTCCATCTCTAGCAGGCGCCGACGGGCCGCTTCAAACTCCATGCTAGAGCTGGGGGTCACCATCTTGGAGGAGGGGGCTGTGGTAGCCGTCGAGGGGGGCTCCGAGCCGTACAGGGCCGTGGTCACCCGCCTAAAGTCGCCCATAGAGATGGAGCGTCGGGTGGCAGGCGATGGGAGCGGGAGGGCCAGTGTGCCGGAGGCTGAGAAAGGGAGGGCGAGAGGGGCTGCCAAGGCCTCAGGGGGATGGTGGGGATTCATGTCGTCTGTGGTGTCTGCGGCATGTGCTTGTCTGTGGCGTTTCTTCATGGCTGGGTGCGAGCATCCGTCCAAGCTGCTGTTGTTGATTCTAGTGCTCCGTGGGAGAGCAGTGTGCTGCCTCAGAGCCTCTCCATTCATTTATAAGGGATCGGAGCTCAGCACAGCGCTTTACGGGGACGAGTCCACTCGCTCCTCATTGGTTGCTTGCTTCCCGTTGAATGCCGATTGGCTGCTTGTCCCGCTCCCCTCTCGATCTCCAATGCTCTTAGTCTGCTTCAACAGGAAAAGGAAAAGACGGATAACATATATTCTATCCCTTTTCCTCTCCTCTCTGTGGTTGGCTCAGTATGTGTGTTGTGTGAGCCGCTCTCCTCTCTGCCCTCCCTCCCTCCCACCAGCTGGGATCAATCCATCCTCCTCTCCCACTCTGCTCGTTGCCCATAGCAACGCAGTCTCGACATCAGATGGCAAGTGGGGGAGGGAGGGGTGGTGTTCAGATTGTCTCCCTCTCTCGTTTATCCCCCTTTCCAACTATTCCCCCTCCTTCTCCCCCTCCTATCATTCACCGTCTGGCCCTGAAATGTAATTTCTTTATTGTTTGAACTAGCTCCATGACAAACTTCACCCAGTAGATTCAGTGTCTCAGACTCCTTATCCAGTAGAGTCAATCCCCCCCCCCACCACACACACACACACACACACACCACACACACACACACCCACACACACACACACACCACCTGAGAATGATCAGACACCCTTGCACCACCTGTTTGGTCCATTCCCCTGCTAGCTGATCAAGCCGGATGCTCTAACTCAAGGATGAACTATTTATTAATTTTGATATAACGAAAAAGGAAAAGCCTTACTGTTGCTAACAAACACATGAAGCTAGTGCATATAGAGCATGTAGAGCACCCAACCATGTGAATACAAGACGTGAACGGCGAGGCTGAATGGTGTCCTCACTAATAGAAGACACGTCACACCTCTAGATTCCTGTGATCTTGTGGGATGAGGGATGTGTTTGGGAGATGTAATTACTTTTGTCCACATCCATGCTGTCAGTGATTGCACTAAACAACAGAGAAAGTAAAGCAGGAGAGGAGGAAGGGTCGTACCGTAGAATATGTAACAACCAGTGCGCCTTTATCAATACATCTGTCAACTCAGAGCACCTAAGGGGCGTATCCACAAAGCGTCTCAGAGTAGGAAAGCTGATCTTATAATTGTATTCATTATGATCTAAAAAAGGCGAATTTGATCCTAGATCAGCACTCTGAGACGCTTTGTGTGATTAATAATGGGCCAGATCTAGAACACGTTCAGAGACCGACATCCTGTTAGCTGGTGTTGTACGTTAAAACACACACTACTACATAAGCTACTCAGACCTGTGTTCAAATACTATCAGTTTTCAAATTACTTTTCAAAACTTTAAAGTAATTGAGCTACTGTTGTGTACATGAGAAAGATTAAGCGGTAGCCATGGTTATTTTGACCTTAGGTATCTAATGGAGGCTTTCTGTGTTGGTTCCATTTGTTGTCACCATAGCTGTCTAGACATATACAGATGCTTTCGATGCCAGAGCTAGGTGGAAAGAACACAACAAGGAAAGAGAGCGATCGATCTAGGGTGGAGGTACATACAAGTATTGGTTCATAGTGGTAGTGAGGGTGGAGCGAGAGTGTTACTTTAAAAGCCGCTTTTAAAAGCTACTACTCTTGGATGAGTAACGTTAGTGGCAATTAACTGAGCATGATTGGGTGGGTGGAAATGGGAGATGGTGCTCACTCAGCCATGGTTTTTATCTCCGGATCTGCATGACATCAGAAACTATCAACTGCGCTACCGCTACTGCTCTTACTTTGTTATACACGCAACACGCCGCGATA
>NC_036849.1:30336733-30339080 GCF_002910315.2 Salvelinus sp. IW2-2015
GACAACGATGAGACAGCCTATAGGGAGGAAGTCAGAGACCTGGCAGTGTGGTGCCAGGACAACAACCTCTCCCTCAATGTGAGCAAGACAAAGGAGATGATCGTGGACTAAAGCAAAAGGGGGGCCGAACACCCCCCCATTCACATCAATTCCCAGTACATCACCTGGGTAAAGCTTCCTGGCATCCAGGATCTATATACTAAGCGGTGTCAGAGGAAGGCCCAAAACATTGTCAAAGACTCCAGTCACCCATGTCACTGTATATAGCCTCGTTATTGTTATTTTACAATGTTACTTTCTCTCTTTTTTTATTTAGTAAATATTTTCTTAACTCTATTCTTAAAACTGCGATGTTGGATAAGGGGTTGTATTTGACGCATTTTACAAATACAATTTGATTTGATTTGAATCCATTTTATCCTGCTCAATTATATAATTAAATATTTAAATATCTTTAATACTATGTGGATACACGCACTCTCACACACACACACACACACACACACACACACACACACACACACACACACACACCACCTGAGGAATGATCAGACACCCTTGCACCACCTGTTTGGTCCATTCCCCTGCTAGCTGATCAAGCCGGATGCTCTAACTCAAAGATGAACTATTTATTAATTTTGATATAACGAAAAAGGAAAAGCCTTACTGTTGCTAACAAACACATGAAGCTAGTGGCATATAGAGCATGTAGAGCACCCAACCATGTGAATACAAGACGTGAACGGCGAGGCTGAATGGTGTCCTCACTAATAGAAGACACGTCACACCTCGAGATTCCTGTGATCTTGTGGTGATGAGGGATGTGTTTGGGAGATGTAATTACTTTTGTCCACATCCATGCTGTCAGTGATTGCACTAAACAACAGAAGAAGTAAAGCAGGAAGAGGAGGAAGGGTCGTACCGTAGAATATGTAACAACCAGTGCGCCTTTATCAATACATCTGTCAACTCAGAGCACCTAAGGGGCGTATCCACAAAGCGTCTCAGAGTAGGAAAGCTGATCTATATAATTGTATTCATTATGATCTAAAAAAGGCGAATTTGATCCTAGATCAGCACTCTGAGACGCTTTGTGATTAATAATGGGCCCAGATCTAGAACAACGTTCAGAGACCGACATCCTGTTAGCTGGTGTTGTACGTTAAAACACACACTACTACATAAGCTACTCAGACCTGTGTTCAAATACTATCAGGTATTTCAATTACTTTTCAAAACATTTCAAACAAGTATTTTGAGGCTACTGTTGTGTACATGAGAAAGATTAAGCGGTAGCCATGGTTATTTTGACCTTAGGTATCTAATGGAGGCTTTCTGTTGTTGGTTCCATTTGTTGTCACCATAGCTGTCTAGACAATTATTGACCAGATGCTTTCAGTCATGCCAGGCTAGGTGGAAGGAACACAACAAGGAAAGAGAGCGATCGATCTAGGGTGGAGGTACATACAGTATTGGTTCATAGTGGTAGTGAGGGTGGGAGCGAGAGTGTTACTTTAAATAGCCGCTTTTAAAAGCTACTACCTTGGATGAGTAACGTTAGTGGCAATTAACTGAGCATGATTGGGTGGGTGGAAATGGGAGATGGTGCTCACTCAGCCATGGTTTTTCATCTCCGGATCTGCATGACATCAGAAACTATCAACTGCTGCTACCGCTACTGCTCTTACTTTAACYAGAGCGAAAGAGCGAGAGAAYGAGAGGGAAAGAAAGAGAAAGGAAGTTAGAGGGAAAGAGAGAGAGAAAGAGGGCTAGAGGCTAAAGGAGGGCTTGTGTGGCTTTGGGAGTGAGTGATYTTAGGATTYACTGGGGTTGGTTGGTGGGTTTAGGGAGTGAGTGATATTAGGATTAACTGGGGTTAGTTGGAGGGTTTTGGGAGTGAGTGATATTAGGATTAACTGGGGTTGGTTGGAGGGTTTTGGGAGTGAGTGATTGGAGGTGTAGTGACGATCTGAGTGGTTAGTTGCTGTCTGATTGATTGTGTTTTTGGCCACATCGTTGATTTTGATGAGATTCTGTTTTTTTCTGAGTAACTGACAGTGATGTTAGGATTAACTGGGTTGGTTGGAGGTTTTGGGAGTGATGATGTTAGGATTAACTGGGGTTGGTTGGAGGGTTTGGGAGTGAGTGATGTTAGGATTAACTGGGTTGGTTGGAGGGTTTTGGGGATTGAGTGATGTTAGGAATTAGATCTTGGGTTCAGCTGGCTGAGGGTTTTGGGAGGAGTGATGGGAGCTGTTAATGTAGGTATTATGGACTATGTAATGGGGTTGGGTTGGAGATTGGGTTGTTGTGGCGGAGTGTGTTTGGGGGGTAGTGCAGTGATCTA
>NC_036849.1:30339105-30371857 GCF_002910315.2 Salvelinus sp. IW2-2015
ATTAGTAACTGGGTTGGTTGGAGGGTTTAGGGAGTGAGTGATATTAGGATAACTGGGGTAGTTGAGGGTTTTGGGAGTGAGTGATGTTAGGATTAACTGGGGTTGGTTGGAGGGTTTGGGAGTGAGTGATATTAGAATTAACTGGGGTTGTTGGAGGGTTTAGGGAGGTGAGTGATATTAGGATTAACTGGGTTAGTTGGAGGGTTTTGGGAGTGAGTGATGTTAGGATTAACTGGGGTTGGTTGGAGGGTTTTGGAGTGAGTGATGTTAGGATTAACTGGGTTGGTTGGTGGGTTTTGGGAGTGATGATGTTAGGATTAACTGGGTTGGTTGGAGGGTTTGGGAGTGAGTGATGTTAGGATTAACTGGGTTGGTTGGAGGTTTTGGGAGTAGGAGTGATGTTAGGATTAACTGGGGTTGGTTGGTGGGTTTTGGGAGTGAGTGATGTTAGGATTAACTGGGGTTGGTTGGGGGTTTTGGGAGTGAGTGATGTGTAGGATTAACTGGGGTTGGTTGGAGGGTTTTGGGAGTGAGTGATGTTAGGATTAACTGGGGTTGGTTGGAGGGTTTTGGGAGTGAGTGATGTTAGGATTAACTGGGGTTGGTTGGAGGGTTTTGGGAGTGAGGGATGTTAGGAGTAACTGGGGTTGGTTGGAGGGTTTGGGAGTGGAGTGATATTAGGATTAACTTGGTTGGTTGGAGGGTTTTGGGTGAGTGATGTTAGGTTAACTGGGGTTGGTTGGTGGGTTTGCGGTGCACATGCTGCAGTTAGGGTCAATTCCATGTCAATTAGTTAAAAAGGTCAATAAAAATATAATTCCAATTTCCCTCACTACAAACCCTGTCATCCTGTAGTTAGCTTAATGTTTGGGAAGCCACCAGTGGATGGTGCACAACACAGTTAAAAGAGCTTCTCATCTAACCCATGGACAGGTTGCCAAGAGTTCAAAAGCACGCACACACACACACAAAATGGATTGAATTCGTTGTGTCATTGAAATTAGGTTAAACCAACATGGACTAGACGTTGATTGACGTCTGTGCTCAGTGGGGTGGCAATGCTCCATCAACAACAACGTGTCCATCCATGACTTAGTGTGTGAGCCAAGCAAACCAGAGGATACGTAATGCGGTCCTGTCCTGTTATGAAAGACTGGTGCCACACACACACTAAACAAGGCTCTTGACTAGTTAGGATTAACTGGGGTTGGTTGGAGGGTTTTGGGAGTGAGTGATGTTAGGATTAACTGGGGTTGGTTGGTGGGTTTGCGGTGCACATGCTGCACAGTTAGGGTCAATTCCATGTCAATTAGTTAAATAAAGGTCAAATAAAAATTATAATTCCAATTTCCCTCACTCAAACCCTGTCATCCTGTAGTTAGCTTAATGTTTGGGAAGCCACCAGTGGATGGTTGCACAACACAGTTAAAAGTAGCTTCTCATCTAACCCATGGACAGGTTGCCAAGAGTTCAAAAGCACGCACACACACACAAAATGGGTGAATTAACGTTGGTTCATTGAAATTAGGTTAAACCAACATGGACTAGACGTTGATTGACGTCTGTGCTCAGTGGGTGGACACTGCTACCATCAACAACAACGTGTCCATCCATGACTTAGTGTGTGAGCCAAGCAAACCAGAGGGATACGTAATGCGGATCCTGTCCTGTTATGAAAGACTGGTGCACACACACACTAAACAAGGCTCTTGATAGGATAATTCAGGATGCATTACAGTATTACAAGGTCTCTCTACCACACCTCTCTTTACTAAAACACAGTCCTGAAAGCGTGCTCTCAATCCCTTATCCATCCCTGCATCCATCCATACTTCCCTTATCCATCCCTCTAGCCATCCTTCCCTGTGCATACACAGACCCTCTGTCCCAGATTAGTTGAATCTCCTCTGCCTATCTTTGTTGGTGCTACTTGGATGGAGTGACTTAGCAGTTGCTGGATAGAGGGAATTGCATCATCATCATCAAATCAAATCAAATCTGTATTGGTCACATACACATGGTTAGCAGATAATGCGAGTGTAGTGAAAAGCTTGTGCTTCTAGTTCCCGACAGTGCAGTAATATCTAAAAAGTAATCTAACAATTCCCCAACTACCTAATACACACAAATCTAAACAGGTGAATGAGAATATGTACATATAAGAATATGGATGAGSAATGGCCAAGCGGCATAGGCAAGGTGCAATAGATGGTATAAAATATGAGTAATGCAAGATATGTAGACATTATTTAAAGTGGCATTGTTTAAAGTGACTAGTGATCCATTTATTAAAGTGGCRAGTGATTGGGTCTCAATGTAGGCAYCAGCCTCTCTGAGTTAGTGATTGCTGTTGAACAGTCTGATGGCCTTGAGATTGAAAACAGCTTCTATCTCTCGGTCCCAGCTTTGATGCACCTGTACTGACCTCGCCTTCTAGATGATAGCGGGGTGAACAGGCCATGGCTCGGGTGGTTGCTGTCCTTTGATGATCTTTTTGGCCTTCCTGTGACATCGGGTGCTGTAGGTGTCATGGACGGCAGGTAGTTTACCCCCAATGATGCGTTGTGCAGACCGCACCACCCTCTGGAGAGCCTTGCGGTTGAGGGCAGTGCAGTTGCCATACCAGGCTGTGATACAGCCCGACAGGATGCTCTCGATTGTGCATCATAAGGTTTGATTGGGGAGAGAGGGCCACGGGTGAGGCAGGGACAGGGGGACTCCATTGGCAGCTAGGGTGTATGGAATGCATGGTAGTGTCTTGGTAGTAAGATGTCACGTTGGTGGAAGGATTGGGTTGTATGAAGGCAAGTTATTCAGTAATGACTTGTTGCACCCATTACAACATCAGAAGCATGATAATTGGGGATACAATTTGTAGTAACATGCATCTGTGTATTAAAATAAGTGTTTGACCCCGATTGCTCCAAATAGGTCTAATAGYCCTTCCCATTTCCTTGTTGTGCATGCTGGCTGCATCACAGTGAGCACAAGACACTTAAAAACATGTATTTTCTACCCAAAAAAAACGTATTTTGCACATAGGGATAGCATAGTGCCTGTGTGTACAGTTTCAGAGTATGGTCTACTTTGAGGGAGCTTTACTGGGCTGGGCTGCAGAGGAACTGGAGAGACAAATAACCTGCTGAGAGAGACAAATCACCTGCTGAGAGAGAAAGAGAGAGACAGAGAAGTCCATATTTTTTTCGTGCTTGTGTATGCAGTAATGCAACACTAACAAAAGCTTTTAAGAGGCACAATCAGAATTCAGCTCACATCAGCCAGAAAGAGCAATAAAAACCAACTGCATAAAACACCCATTAAAACCAGGTTGTTCAGTAGATACTAGATAGTACATACGGTACTGATATCAATTTTTTTTATGACGCTTTACTGTTTTGGAGTGAGAGGGGTTAGTGTTCTCTGCATCTCCAAGAACTGCTGTCCACACAGAGACAGAGAACTGCTGTCCACACAGAGACGGAGAACTGCTGTCCACACAGAGACAGAGAACTGCTGTCCACACAGAGACAGAGAACTGCTGTCCACACAGAGACGGAGACTGCCTGTCACACAGAGACGGAGAACTGCTGTCCACACAGAGACAGAGAACTGCTGTCCACACAGAGACGGAGAACTGCTGTCCACACGAGATGGAGAAGAACTGCTGTCACACAGAGACGGAGAACTGCTGTCCACACGAGAAGAGAAATGCTGTCCAACCAGAGACGGAGACTGCTGTCCACACAGAGAACGGAGAACTGCTGTCCACACAGAGACAGAGAACTGCTGTCCACCACAGAGACAGAAACTGCTGTCCACACAGAGACGGAGAACTGCTGTCACACAGAGACAGAGAACTGCTGTCCACACAGAGACGGAGAACTGCTGTCCACACAGAGAACGAGAGAGAAAATGCCGTCCACACAGAGACGAGACGCACAGCGGAGAAACTGCTGTCCACACAGAGGACAGGAAAATGCTGTCCACAGAGCAGAGAGAACTGCTGTCCACACAGAGACGGAGAAACTGTGTCCACACAGAGACGGAGAACTGCTGTCCACACAGAGGACGGAGAACTGCTGTCCACACAGAGACAGGAGAACTGCTGCCACACAGAGACAGGAAACTGCTGTCCACACAGAGACAGAGAACTGCTGTCCACACAGAGACGGAGAACTGCTGTCCACACAGAGACGGAGAACTGCTGTCCACACAGAGACGGAGACTGCTGTCCACACAGAGACAGGAGAACTGCTGTCCACACAGAGACGAGAGAACTGCTGTCCACACAGAGACGAGAGAACTGCTGTCCACACAGAGACGAGGAACTGCTGTCCACACAGAACGGAGAACTGCTGTCCACACAGAGAAGGAGAACTGCTGTCCACACAGAGCAGGAGAACTGCTGTCCACACAGAGACAGGAGAACTGCTGTCCACACAGAGACAGAGAACTGCTGTCCACACAGAGACGAAACTGCTGTCCACACAGAGACAGAGAACTGCTGTCCACACAGAGACGGAGAACTGCTGTCCACACAGAGACGGAGAACTGCTGTCCACACAGACAAGAACTCTGTCCACACAGAGACGAGAGAACTGCTGTCACACAGAGACAGGAGAACTGCTGTCCACACAGAGACGGAGACTGCTGTCCACACAGAGACGCGAGAACTGCTGTCACACAGAGACGGAAGAACTGCTGTCCACACAGAGACGAGAACTGCTTCCAACAGAGACAGAGAACTCGTGTCCCAACAGAGACAGAGAATGCTGTCCACACAGAACGGGAGAACTGCTGTCCACACAGAGACGGGGAAACTGCTGTCCACACAGAGACGAGAACTGCTGTCCACACAGAGACGGAGAACTGCTGTCCACACAGAGACAGAGAACTGCTGTCCACACAGAGACGGAGAAATGCTGTCCACACAGAGACAGAGAACTGCTGTCCACACAGAGACGGAGAACTGCTGTCCACACAGAGACGGAGAACTGCTGTCCACAGAGACGGAGAACTGCTGTCACACAGAGCACGAGAACTGCTGTCCACACAGAGACAGAGACTGCTGTCCACACAGGACAGAGAACTGCTGTCACACAGAGAAGAGAACTGCTGTCCACACAGAGACGGAAGAACTGCTGTCCACACAGGACAGAGAACTGTGTCCACACAGAGACAGAGAACTGCTGTCCACACAGACAGAGAACTGCTTCCACACAGAGACGGAGAAATGCTGTCCACACAGAGACGGAGAACTGCTGTACACACAAGAGACAGAGAACTGCTGTCCACAACAGAGAGGAGAAACTGCTGTCCACACAGGAGACAGAGAACTGCTGTCCACACAGAGACAGAAGAACTGCTGTCCACCAGAGACGGAGAACTGCTGTCCACACAACAGAGACGGAGAACTGCTGTCCACACAGAGGACGAGAAAACTGCTGTCCACACAGAGACAGAGAACTTGCTGTCCACACAGAGACGGAGAACTGCTGTCCACACAGAGACGGAGAACTGCTGTCCACACAGGGGAGGAACTGCTGTCCACACAGAGAGGAGACTGCTGTCCACACAGGACGGAGAACTGCTGTCCACACAGAGACGGAGAATGCTGTCCACACAGAGACGGAGAACTGCTGTCCACACAGAGACAGGAGAACGCTGTCACACAGAGAAGGAGAACTGCTGTCCACACAGAGACAGGGAACTGCGTCCACACAGAAGCGAGAACTGCTGTCCAAGCAGAGACAGGAGAACTGCTGTCCACACAGAGACAGGAGAACTGCTGTCCACACAGAGACAGGAGAACTGCTGTCCACACAGAGACAGGAGGAGTCAGAGGCAGCCTTCACTCTGCGTCTTAGGACTTTCAGACATGGTTACTCATCCGCAGGACAATTGACACTCCTGTCTCTATCTAGAGCTGCCTCTAAACCACTGCCTTGAAACCACACAGACTTGTGTTTAGTAGGCACATAACGGAAGAACATTTTCAAAAAATTGTGTGAAACAGGGAAGTACTATCTGTACTTGCACAATAAGAAATGCTTGCTTTGTGTTCGGGGAGGAAAGGCCCTTCCCCAAACTGTTGCAACAAAGTTGGAAGCACAGAATGATCTAGAATATCATTGTATTCTGTAGTGTTAAGATTTCCCTTCACTGGAACTAAGGGGCCCGAAACCATGAAAAARAGCCCCAGATCATTATTCCTCCTCCACCAAACTTTACAGTTGGCAGTATGCATTGGGGCAAGTAGCGTCTTCTGGCATTCGCCAAACCCAGATTCGTCCGTCGGACTGCCAGATGGTGAAGCGTGATTCATCACTCCAGAGAACGTGTTTCCACTGCTCCAGAGTCCAATGGCGGTTAGCTTTACACCACTCCAGCTGACGCTTGGCATTGCGAGTGGTGATCGTAGTCTTGTGGGCGGCTGTTCGGCCATGGAAACCCATTTCATGAAGCTCCCGACAAAGTTATTTAGCTGAAGTGTTACACGCTTCAGCACTTGGCGTTCTGAGCTTGTTTGGCCTACCACTTCGCGGCTGAGCCGTTGTTGCTCCTATATGTTTCCTCGTCACAATAACAGCACTTACAGTACAGTTGGCTGGGGCAGCTCTAGCAGGACAGAAATTTGACAAACTGACTTGTTGGAAAAGTGGCATCCTGTGATGGTGCCACGTTGAATGTCACAGAGCTCTTCAGTAAGGCCATTCTTCTGCCAATGATTGTCTATGGAGATTGCATGACTGTGTGCTCGATGTAAAATTGTAAAATATTAAGTATCAAAAGTAAGATTATAAATAATTTCAAATTCCTTACATTATTAACCTCCACGGGATCGGTGTCCCTAAACCAGGACGGTTGTTGCTCAATATGCAAAAATGTGACAAGAAAACGTTGTATACAACAGCCAACTTTCCAGGACATAGACATGTCTTATATGGGCAGAAAGCTTAAATTCTTGTTAATCTAACTGCAGTGTCCAATTTACAGTAGCTATTACAGAAAKAAATACCATGCTATTGTTTGAGGATTATGCACAACAAAACACTTGTATCACTGCAACTGGTTTGATACATTCACCTCTGAAGGTAAATAATGTACTTACATTCAGTGATCTTTCTCTGATGTCACCCTGAGGGTCCCAGAGATGAAAATGTAGCATCGTTTTATATTCAAATGTAGGAACTGGGTTCTATGTTTTGAGCCCATTGCTGTCTCTGGCTCCACCCCCAGACATCTAGATGAGTGAAGGTTTGTGTATTTTCTGTAGGGAAGCTAATGATCCACCATGTATGACATTCCTGGGAGTGTTTACCCTTAACATTTGTATTACCATAGCAGTACTTGAAAATGTATAAATTGACCAATTCAGCACATTTGGACAAACTCTGGGCAGACTTGATGCAAAGTCTTGGGTGGTGACCAGTCTGAAACTTTGCACACACACTGCAGCCATCTTGTGGACAAAACCTAAATTACACCTATGATCCTATCTTAATGTATGGCCTTTCTCTTGCATTTCAAAGATGGAACAAAAAAATAATACAAAAAAACATGCATTTCTATTTATCTTTTACCAGATCTAATGTGTTATATTCTCCTACATTTATATTGTGTTATTGACTGTACGCTTGTTTAGTCCATGTGTAACTCCGTGTTGTTGTTTGTGTCGCACTGCTTTGCTTTATCTTGGCCAGGTCGCATTTGTAAATGAGAACTTGTTCTCAACTGGCCTACCTGGTTAAATAAAGGTGAAATAAAAAATATACATWAATTTCCATCAACTTCAAAGTGTTTCCTTTCAAATGGAATCAAGAATATGCATATCCTTGTTTCAGGTCCTGAGCTACAGGCAGTTAGATTTGGGTATGTCAATTTCTTGTTTTTTTTATATGTACGGATAGCCAAGGGCACTCTCAGACATCATTTACAAATGAAGCATTCATGTTTAGTGAGTCTGCCATATCAGAGGCAGTAGAGATGACCAGGGATGTTCTCTTGATAAGTGCGTGAGTTGGACCATTTTCCTGTCCTGCTAAGCATTCAAAATGTAACGAGTACTTTTCGGGGGTCAAGGAAAAATGTATGGAGTTAAAAGTATAWTATTTTCTTTWGGAATSTAGCGGAGTAAAAGTCAAAAATATAAATKGTAAAGTACAGCACAGATATCCGCAAAAAAAACGACTTAAAGTACTTAAGTAAAAATACTTTACAGTATTAAGTGTGGTTAAAGTGGAACTCCAGTCTCCTTTAACACCTGATTCACTTAACAAAAGGCACATCTCAATAGGTGGTCCAGGTACAGTGTCGTCAGAAAGTATTCATACTGTACCCCTCGACTTATTCCACATTTTGTTTTAGACTGATTTCAAAATGGATTTAATATATGTTTTTCCTCACTCATCTACACACAATACTCCATAATGACAAAGTGAAAACATGTTTTTAGAAATTTTAGAACATAATAAATAAAGAAATCAAATTCACGTAAGTATTCACACACCTGATTCAATACGTTAGAATCACCATTGGCAGTGATTACAGCTGTGAGTCTTTCTGGGTAAGTCTTGGCCCTGATTCCAACCTGAGTTAAGAACGCGTAAATGGAACGTTATTCCCTTTTTATGCACTTTTCTCTCTATGCGTATTCTGACGAATTTAAGCATGCTATTCACCTGCTATTCGTTCTGGGTGGAGATCTAAGAAATGAAGGTGTGGCAGAGGTGTGTCTGCAGATACGCCATATTCTGACCTTGACTTAATTCCCTAATAATTCCACCACCTTTACGTGAGAGTAAACCATGAATAAGGTCTCGCAAACCTACCGGTTCCAAGTGGAAAACGCATCTACTTTATTCTGTCCTGTTATTTACACCTGGATAAGAGCTATTAAGAAGAGCTGGATGAATGAGTAATCCGTTTGGATAAAGGAATTATAAATATAAATTACACTTGGTTTAGATATATTTTACCTCACAATCACTGGAYACGAATGTGAAACCAGTCACATGGCAGCAAATCAACTCGCTCACAGTACAAATAAAAGTGAAAGATTATGCAGCATTTAAATTGTACTGCCTTTTAATTTGCAGGGATGGGCTCTCTAATGTCTTAATTATAGGCTACCCCGACTGTCTCTGTTTCCTATTTCTAACATTTAAATATTAGTCACTATCAGTATCGTCCGCCAGTAGYCCTAATAACCACACATATTCAACTGCCAATTTACTGTTAGTTCCCTTCAGTTGGTATAGCCTACATTATTATTCCATTTAAGTACATTGTTTCATTTAACTTCATTTGCTTCCTCTGTAAACACTGTCGCGGCCATGTGGTTGTTGATGAGGATCATTAGTAAGTTATTAACAGTTGAGAATATAAAAAATATAAAAAACATGTAGGCTAAAGAAATCGTTATGGTGCTGAGCGCAGACCAAGCCGTGATAGTTTGAACCTGACGCATGGCGCAATATTGGACCTTGTCGTCACACAGTTCCATAATTAGTGCAGGCAATAGACGAGGGTATAGCCTACTATTGTACACTATTCTCCCTATTATAATTATATGTACACTAATCTTCCAAAATTACCATGGGTTAAAGAACTGAATGTGGACATTTTCAGAATGAATCAAACCACTGTGTTTTGATTAATCAATATATGTGTGTAAAGACTCACCAAATGTTTTTGTATTCTTTAATGATTCATACTTTCCAAATCATAAAATGGGCCTAAATCCACAAGAATCTACCAGTTGGTGCCGAAACAGAGACGAATATGCATATATTTAGATGGCTTTCTTGCATAGATCCCTATTTTCGGGAACCTGTTCTCTCCATATATTTTACTCTGTCAACAAAATTCTAATCAAAAAAGYTACACCGTATTTAAAGGAATGGCTTAAGATAAATGTACTGAAAACCCCATCTAATGAAAACTCCATGACAAAATCCGTTGGCCAGCAAGTGGGAGGGTTTTCAGCAGTTGAAATACATTTATTCAGCACACGCAAGAGAACCCTGCCTGCAAAGCCCTCACCATCATAAGGTAAGTCTGAATACCAACTACTGAGAAGTGCGTAGGAAAGGTGTGCTTAAGACGTAATATCCTAAGTCGGAATAGGGCCCCAAGAGCTTGCACACCTCAATTTGACAACATTTGCCGATTATTCTTTTCAAAATTCTTCAAGCTTTGTCAAGTTGGTTGTTAATCATTGTTCAACAGCCATTTAAGTCTTGCCATAGATTTTCAAGCTGATTTAAGTCAAAACTAACTAGGACACTCAGGAGCTTTCAATGTCATCTTGGTAAGCAGCTCCAGTGTATATTTGGCCTTGTGTTTCAGGTTATTGTCCTGCTGAAAGGTGAATTTGTCTCCCAGTGTCTGTTGGAAAGCAGACAACCAGGTTTTCCTCTAGGATTTTGCCTGTGGTTAGCTCTACACTTTTTTAATAAAAAATATTTAAAAAATTCCCTAGTCCTTGCCGATGAAAAGCATAACATGATGCAGGCCACCACCATGCTTAAAAACATGAAGTGGTACTTAGTGATGTGTTGTAATTGCCCAAAACATAACACTTGTATTCAGGACAAAGTTAATTTCTTTGCCACATTTTTTGCAGGTTGACTTTAGTGCCTTACTGCAAACAGGATGCATGTTTCAGAATATTTTGTTACAGAATTCCTTCTTTTCACTCTGTCATTTAGGTTAGTATTGTGGAGGAACTACAATGTTGTTGATCCATCCTCAGTTGTTTTCACAGCTTTTAAATTCTAACTGTTTTAAAGTCGCCATTGGCCTCATGGTGAAAGCCCTGAGAAGTTTCCTTCCTCTCCGGTAACCGAGTTAGAAAGGACACCTGTATCTTTGTAGTGAATTGGTGTATTGATACACCATCCAAAGTGTAATTAATAACTTTACCATGCTGAAAGGGATATTCAATATCTGCTTTTTGTTTTATTTTTACCCATCTACCAATAGGTGCCCTTCTTTGCGAGGCATTGGAAAACCTCCCTGGTCTTTGTGGTTGAATCTGTGTTTGAAATTCACTCCTTGACTGAGGAACCTCACAGATAATTGTGTGTGTGGGGTATAGAGATGAGGTAGTCATTCAAAAAAAATCATGTAAAACACTTATTGCACACAGAGTGATTCCATGCAACTTGTGACTTAAGCACATTTTTACTCCTGAACMTATTTAGGTTTGCCATAWAAGGGTTGAATACTTATTGACTCAAGACATTTCAGCTTTTCATTTTTTATTAATTTGTAAACATTTCTAAAAACACAATTCCACATTGACACAATCTCAATTTAATCKATTTTAAATTCAGGCATTAAGATAACAAAGTTTGAAAAAATTCAAGGGGTGTGAATACTTTCTGAAGGCACTGTATATCATGACATAGCACAAGTGGGGACGTGGTTTGAAGTCAGATACAAATCTGATTCCTAACCATCTGAACAGTCAAATRGGATTTATTTGCCCTGAAGTGGTTTTTAGACTGTTTGGCATATCTTGCCGCTTGCTAGCTGCTCAGTTGACAGTTTAACAATAACATGTGGTAGTTAACTAGRTTGTTAATTGTTTACAAACAAATGAGTGAATGTGCCAGAAAAGCTAAACAGTTAACGTAAACTCACTCACTTTTGTACATCGCCTTGGTCCGTACAATTGACCTTATTTTAGCGCCCAAAAAACGTAATATTTCCAGATCAACTGTAATGTCAATACCATTGGTAAAGCACAATTTCTCTCCTTTCCAACAAAATCCATYCCGAGACCTCCACGCTGCCCGTTTCTGCATGATTCAAGAAGGCAATGAGCTCCGTKGGGTCTTTTTAAAAATGGCAGGTGGGGAAACGTAACTAATGCGTGGTAGTGAGGAGAGATGTGTGGGGAAATTGCTTTAAAAATATAAAAAATTTACTCGACCTGTCCAACTTATCACCTCTAAAATGTTAATAAAACACTATATAAAAAGAGTTTATATAATTTCATTACATACCTAATTGAAGGTCTGTCGAATTTGAATCGGGTTTTTAGGGGGGTGCTAAAGTGATCTTCAGAAGTGGCTTTAGAGTCATGATCGCTTGCAGTGATGACTCAAAAAATGACTAGGTATCCCCCTTACTGTCAATTTCTTGTTTTAAACGATGAGAGAGGTGCTACACCTGGTGGAGAGAGAATGTAAGACAGAAATAGTTGCTTTATGCGTGCTGTACGTTACGGCATGACACATCACGATGTAACGGAGGGACAGTTTTTTCAACTTTTCTCCAATACTATAGAGTCATTACCATGTCGATCAACGCTTGAATAGAAACTTAGTTCACACCCCAGATTTTGAAGTCAACACAGTCGCTACATTCCCATTCGTTTTCTTTGCAGCCTCGTTTGAATGTCGCGGTTGCGCACATTTGTACGGAATGGGGTGAGTTTACGCTAGCTAGCGGACTGCTGTGGCTAGCTAGCTGACTGCCGTGGCTAGCCAAAAAGGACTCATTGAGCCTTTAACATTTTTTTTTTTTTTCTTACCCTATAATTTTGAACATTCAAAGCAACTAGGAAACTTCCATGGCAGGCGTTGTCACCTTAACTTGCTACATAACTTCTGAGTGATCGGAAGCACCACAACCAATCAGCCTACACCACTGCATACACACACGTTGTTACTATGACAACAAGCGTAGCCTTGTCAGCAAACGACTGCTGTCTGAACACACATCTGATTTGGTCACTTGTAACTTGCCGTTTAGACAGTCAGTAGATCAAAACGGATTTGTAAAAACAAAACAGTTTTTGAGCATTGAGGCCTGCAGTGAGAACGAGGCTTTAGAGACTTACCCAGAAAGACTCACATCGGTAATCGCTGCCAAAGGTGATTCTAACATGTATTGACTCAGGTGTGAATACTTTTAATTTCCAATACATTTGCAAAAAAATTCTAAAACATGTTTTCACTTTGTCATTATGGGGTATTGTGTGTAGATGGTTGAGAGAAAAACAATTTAATCAATTCTGAATTAACACAAAATGTGGATTAAGTCAAGGGGTATGAACACTTTCAGTAATATGGCATAATTCACACACCTATCAATATAACATTATCATCCCTTCTGCCTCAGTGTTGGAGAGTGCCCGTCTGTCRGTAAATTTAAAAAACAAGAAAATTGTGCCATCTGGTTTGCTTAATATAGGAAATGTGATGCATAGCATGTACTCTATACTTTCAGTTGGTCAATGTAGTACTTTCTCCCACCACTGCTCTTGACTAGAGCCCTGTTCCAAAGTAGTACACTAAATAGGGAATAGGGTGCTTTTTGGGAGGAAGTCCAGAAAGTCTTTCAGAGAGGAGACCAATTTAATGTAACGGGAGCCTCCGCTCTGTCTCGAACAGACAGGACAGATGATGATGATGGCTTCTCTCCATCCTSTGAACTGTTCAGATGCACCTACTGTAATCAATACCGGGAACKGGTAGTTACCGGTTGGGCTCAGTCAGTGTGTGTGTGGGAGGCTAGAGAGAGCGTAATTTTTCTGCGGTGTGAAGTGCACTGACGGGATGTGTCAGAGGGAGACAGTTGTTCTATTTGATGTTGAACAGAATAAAGTATTATGTAGTTGTTTATATACACGTTACAAGTTTATGTAATTGTACAGAAGCATGTGCAAGAGGAAGCAGTCAATTATGTGGAGATATTAAACTCTTGTTTAGGTGAGAGTGTGTGTTTCACTCTGTTTCAGGTGTGTGTGTTCAGGACATTAATGTGTTATATAGCAGAATGGCATGGTGCAGTAGAGGATGGTGTTACTATGCCCGAAGCTACCTTTAGACACCTGGGAGAGTGTGTGTGTCTGCAGCAGAGGTCCATTACAGGAGCTGGTCTGAGTGCATTTGAGGACCTTTGGGAAGGCGGGGAGGACATGAAAGTGTACTCTGCTGTGTGTGCGCTGCAGACAGGCAGTGAGATGCACACAGTGTTCTTCTGCTTGCATAGCACACCTACACTGTTGTTTTAAAAAGGACCACTCTTGTCAATCAACACAGGATCTAGAACACTACACTTAGCTAATTAGGTAAACCGATTATCAAAAAGCTGAAAGCATATTTGACATTTCAGTGAAAATGCTACTAATTGCTAACCCGTTAGCTAACATTTTTACGACACCAATAATTACAAAACATTGATGGCTTGATCACAAGATAACACTGTTGAAGGTAATATATTTCTTAAACGCTGTTGAATATGCCAATAATACGGGGTGCTATGCTAAAGGGGTTGGTCCATGAAAATTGTATAAAATCATACAGACACAAGCATATAGGACCACGTACAAGGCCCATTTGAAAGGATTTTGCAAAAACCCTTTCCCACAGTATTTGCAATTTTGGTTGTATCCAAGACATGCTGTTTTTATCATATTATTAAAGTCCACGTACATGCACATACGACAGAAAATGTTAAAGCTGACACAGAGCAGTCGTCGATCAGCGCAGAGAAAAGTGTTTTAATAGATAGGCATCTCATCAGAACTCCCTATAGGCCTGAATCCCCACTGCTGCAATGGCAGAAGAGGGTGAACTACCCCATCCCACATGGAGAACCAGGAAGGAAGGCAATACAAAGCAAGAGGAACAAACACATAGAATAGTTCCATACCAAAGAAAGCTCCCACTTCAGGGTCCAAACACACTGGTCGTGGCAACAAAACAAAAAACTATGGCAGCAAAGATGTCATTTCATTGGTTCTAGATGGCAGAATCATGGGACTTGTCTGAGTTAGGTTGCAATTCATTGGTGAATCGTGTTTTTGCCACGAGAAGTGTTTATGGACCCTTATAAGGAAAGGTACAACAAAATAGAACAGACAAAAGGAGGTAAATATCATCATAGTAAATTAAACATTTAATCTCAACCTTTGTAGCTCGTTCTGCCCTTGAACAAGGCAGTTATAACCCACTGTTCCCCGGTAGGCTGTCATTTTAAATAAGAATTTGTTCTTAACTGACTTGCCTAGTTAAATAAAGGTTAAATAAAAAAATAAAAACGCTATAAAGAACTTGATTTAAAAAATAATAAACATAACTATGTATTCCACTTGATCTGAGATGAAAGGGGTTTTCATACTTGGCAACTGTAGTAATGTCACTGTGCTACTATAGCAGAAGGGTTACTGTTACTACGAGGAGCCCCAGTGGGTGGTAACTGTTATTTCTTATTTTAGTCAAATGTTCCCTTCTTCATCTTGATCTGTTTCTTCTTAATAATGCGTTTCCCCATAGAAAGAGTTATCCCAACCTTTCTACAGATATGCATCACATATCTAAGACTAAAGATCCAAGCCTACACAAACTTACAGGCTCTTTATGCTGTAGGCGCAGGGGCCWGTTTCCCGGACAAGTCCTAGACTAAAAAGCATGTTCAACGCGTGTGTCTAGGAATTCGGCCCTTAAGGAATTTAAAAGCTACCAAAAAAAACTTAGCCACGCAAACGTGTACTATCCCATAGGAACCTCTAGTCAAGAAAGACGTTGTTGTGACCTATACTGTACTAGAGTCCACGGCCCGTATCCACAATGCGTCAGAGTAGGAGTGCGGATCCAGGATCAGTTGTGTCTGTTAGATAGCTGTGTCTGTATAGAATAAGATACGGACAGATCCTAGATCGGCACTTCTACTCAGACAATGTCGAACTGAACCGGAGACAGAAAGGACCTGTGGACATTTACTTTATGTCCTGATTAAGACCAACAGACAGGCCAATCAAATCAGAAAAGAACAAAAAAATATTCCTGTCAAGGATTGTCTAAGTAAAAACAATATACTTTACAGAGACCTTAAAGACATGCTCGGGTACTTTGGCGACTAGTAAGTCTTTTTTAATCCTCCCGCTTTGGGCTGGATGTGTCAATGTGTAGTTCATACATGTATAATCTATGAGCAGAATTACGGTCTTKCCTCAATTAGCCACGAAATCCCAAGTTTGAAAGCGACAGTTTTCTGGAAGCTGTGCAGCACCATTTTCCCTACATTTAKCTGCACGTGGGCCAGCCCCCTATTAATTTGAGTTTCAGCCAATGAGCTTCAGCCCCTCACCATTTGACTGACAACTAGCAAGAAGCACACCCAGCAGAGCAAGAGAGAGAGAGAGCAATGACGTGGTAGGCAATTTTCGGGGACCATGTTTGGCTCGTGGGCGCTACTTTTCAGAACTACTGGTTAAAAAGTATACAAAAGTACCGGAGAATATCTTTATGGGAGAGAGTGCATTTGAGTGCTCAGTACAATCGTTTTGACAATCACTCTCACCATACTTGACATTGAAACACAGAGAGAGAGGAGGGCTGTGGGAAAGAGTCCATCATGGACGCTCCAACAGTGTCCATCATGGACGCTCCAACAGTGTCCATCATGGACCCTCCAACAGTGTCCATCATGGACCCTCCAACAGTGTCCATCATGGACCCTCCAACAGTGTCCATCATGGACGCTCCAACAGTGTGTGTGTGTGTGTGTTCAACATGCCTTTCAACAACAAAAGCAAATACAAGAAAGATGACATTCAAAATACGCATATCCAAGAAGAAAACACAATGACAATAAAGGGGGGAAAAAAGATTTCAACATTCCACCTTGTTAGTGGCATTACAGATATTATTTCTCTTTTTTTTTACTTTTTTTTTTACAATAAACATATTTGGCCATATCTCAAATCTTTTCTTCTCAGAATCGGCAATGTCACCAAGAAAAGTGCAGATAAGAGAAGGACAAAGCAACATGACGCCACACTGCACCAGACCATGCAAACAACTTTCTGCACCCTTCCCTGGACTACACGCACTGCAAGTCATGCAATGGAGAGTGAGACATACGGCCTAGAAAAAACATTAGCATCGACTACATTACCCAGAATTCCTAGTTCCAGTATAGTCTCAAAAACGAGAGGCATTTATGGCAAAATGTTTTTTTTTCTTTTAATGTTCATTCAAAATGTAGGAAAATGATAGTGATGCACTGTGATCTCGTTTTGTGCCATTGTCCCTTCCAGCTTTCAATGGTAAAACAGCAAAAACAAACAAATCYATTTGGCAAGCTGATCAATTGGAGAGAGAACGACACCAAACAGACAGACATGCAGAGAGTTTAGCAACAGCCAATCACAGCGATGCTGAGGGGAGATGAAGAGCCAATCAAAACGACAGCAAAACAAAAACACAACCGAAACATCCTCAATGGTCATCAACGTCCTCGGTGGTAGCAGGTTGTCTCACAAACTCACACACACACACCTCTTATCCAAAATATACTGCTAACAAATTTGCCATAACCTGCCCCTACCCCACTGCACCCTCATCCCCAACCATGTCTTGTTGCTTGTCCAGGTTGATTGACATCAAGTGACCATGCCCAGAAGCCCATCCAAGAGGAAAGAGAAACTACTGATATCACTGGCAGGGGACTACAGCAGAGTAGTGACATCGCTGGCAGGGGACTACAGCAGAGTAGTGTTGATATCCCTGGCAGGGACTACAGCAGAGTAGTGATATCACTGGCAGGGCAGGGGACTACAGCAGAGTAGTGATATCACTGGCAGGGCAGGGGACTACAGCAGGAGTAGTGATATCACTGGCAGGGCAGGGGACTACAGCAGAGTAGTGCTATCACTGGCAGGGGACTACAGCCAAGTAGTGATATTCCACTGGCAGGGGACTACAGCAGAGTAGTTGATATCACTGGCAGGGGACTACAGCAGAGTTAGTGATATCACTGGCAGGGGACTACAGCAGAGTAGTGATATCACTGGCAGGGCAGGGGACTACAGCAGAGTAGTGATATCGTTGGCAGAGGAAGGGACTACAGCAGAGTAGTGATATCGATGGCAGGGGAAGGGACTACAGCAGAATATTGATATCACTGCCAGGGGAGGAGATGGCAGTAGTCAGTGGTCCTTGGCTGGTTAGATAGAGGGGATCTACTGGTCTCTTCAGTCCCGTGACTTGTTCCTGTACTGGCTGACGTTCTAGCTAGAGTCTGGGGGTGTTCATGGTCTCTCTGGTGGATCTACAGAGAGGTGGAGGGGAGCTTCTTGACACGTCGCTGGGCCAGGAAGGACGACTCGATGGACTTGAGCTCCGGGGTGGGCTGGGAGCTCTTCAAGGCAGAGTAGGTGGCAGCCATCGCCCCCTGTGGGAAGAGAAGAGGTAGTGCAATGTTAAGACAACAGTTTGGAGGACAAATATAGTTGCATCAATTAAAAAGTTAGGTCACATGGTGCTATTGGCAGAACAATTGACAATGCGTGTGCAACATGGTGCTCTAATGGCAACTTTTCGGAGTCCACCAGAAATACACGACATGGCTAACAGTATGTTTGGCATGTGCTCGTCGAACATCACATTACAAAATCATGGGTATTAATATGGAGTTGGTCCCTCCTTTGCAGCTATAACAGCCTCCAATCTTCTGGGAASGCTTTCCACTAGATGTTGGAACATTGCTGCAGGGACTTGCTTCCATTCAGCAACATGAGCATTAGTAAGGTCGGGCACTGATGTTGGGAGATTAGACCTGGCTCGCAGTCGGATTTCAAATTCATTCCAAAGGTGTTCGATTGGGTTGAGATCAGGGCTCTGTGCAAGCCAGTCAAGTTCTTCCACACCGATCTTGACAAACCATTTCTGTATGGGCCTTGCTTTGTGCACAGGGGTATTGTCATGCTGAAACAGYAAAAGGCCTTCCCAAACTGTTGCCACAAAGTTGGAAGCACAGAATCGTCTAGAATTGTATGATGTAACGTTAAGATTTCCCTTCACTGGAACTAAGGGGCCTAGCCCAAACCATGAAAAACAGCCCCAGACCATTATTCCTCCTTCACCAAACTTTACAGGTGGCACTATGCATTGGGGAAGGTAGCGTGCTCCTGGCATCCGCCAAACCCAGATTCGTCCATCAGACTGCCAGATGGGGAAGTGTGATTCATCACTCCAGAGAACGTGTTTCCACTGCGCCAGGGTCCAATGGCAGCGAGCTTTACACCACTCCAGCCGACGCTTGGCATTGCGCATGGTGATCTTAGGCTTGTGTGCGGCTGCTCAGCCATGGGAAGCACAGCTGAGCATAAATTGAAATCATTTTATTTATTAATTTACTGGACTGATG
The DNA here is from genome assembly GCF_002910315.2 of Salvelinus sp. IW2-2015. Taxonomy (NCBI): domain Eukaryota; kingdom Metazoa; phylum Chordata; class Actinopteri; order Salmoniformes; family Salmonidae; genus Salvelinus; species Salvelinus sp. IW2-2015. The sequence goes on from NC_036849.1 coordinate 30,358,276, forward strand.
GTACCTGCATCTGATGGTCATGMTGTTTCAAAACTACTGACGATCGACCAGTCAATCGCGATTGACCCATTTGGTAACCACTGGTGTACAGTATAGTATGAGTCTAGTACCTTGACTAGCTTGGCATCCTGGTGCTGCAGCTGGCTGTTGGATAGCTTGTCCCTCTGGACGATCCAGGGGTGCTTGAGAACCTGCATTGCGGTCAGCCGCTGGTGGGGGTCCACGTGAAGCATCTTAGACACCAGGTCCTATGAAGACACATAGCTGGGAGGTTAGATGAGTTTTAAATTATATACACTGTATCTCTATCCTTGAAATCCAAACGGAAATACATTTAGTCATTGTTCCACTTCACTACATTGCGAAAAGAAAAAGCCAGCACAGTTCAGGTCGGCACGATCACGTAAAAACTTATGTCACCCAGCAAGTCCTAGTCAGTCCTACAGTACCTTCGCTGCTTCCGACACGGCATCCCAGTTGCCTCCAGTCAGGGTGAAGTGACCGCTGCCTATCCTGCTCAGGATCTCATCTGGAGTGTCCTCGGGCCCGTTGGCAAACGGCGTGAAGCTGAGGGGGGAGGGAGGGAGAGAGCACCAATCAAATGAGAATGAATGTGTATGTATATGTGTAAGTGAGTGAGAACATTACATTTTGTTGGAGTGGGATACAGCGCACAGCTGTATGACTGGCATGTCGTGTGTTCCTTACCCAGCCAGCATGGTGTACAACAACACTCCCAGACTCCATATGTCACAGCCCTCGTCATAGCCCTGACGCTTTAACACCTAGAACCCACACAGCATTATGTCACAACACTGTCCACCATGCATCACCTGGGTAGAACTGTACACCCAAAGGCAATAAAGTGCGTTGACAAGGACGCTAGCCTATCGATGCCCCCTATCGGACAGAGCTCATGGACGGACACGCCCCCTCAGTGACGCGGCTTCCTCCTATTTCCGCGAACTGCAACATCAAAAACGGTAGATCCCGTGACTTTAAACATGTTTAACGATCTATATGGCAATGTTCATGTCGATGCATACATATTTAGTTATCTTAAGACGGATGTGTCTCAACATACCCCAAATACTCTTGACGCAGGCGAAATAGACCTTGGGTGAAAGTTTCAATTGAAACAATGAACCGTCTTTCAGGTCTCTGATGGCTTGGAAAGGGCATTCAATACATTTCTGAAATCGCCACCTTGAAGAAAGAATGAGGGGAAGGATTGACTGTGTCACCTCAGTCCTATGGACCAGGTTGAGGGTAAAACATTGCCATGTTACTCAATGACATGGTTTGCTATAGGGAATGCTAAACAAACAGAGAAATTGCTCGCCCTCTTTGTGGAATTAGACCACCAATCAATTGTTAGACCATACAGTGCCTTCAGAAACTATACATACATACTGAAATATCACATTTACATAAGTATTCAGACCCTTTATTCTGTACTTTGTTGAAGCACCTTTGGCAGTGTTTACAGCCTCAAGTCTTCTTGGGTATGATGCTACAAGCTTGGCACATCTGTATTTGGGGAATTTTCCCCATTATTCTCTGCAGATCCTCTCAAGCTCTGTCAAGTTGAATGGGGAGCGTTGCTGCACAGCTATTTTCAGGTCTCTACAGAGATGTTAGACCGGGTTCAAGTCCGGGCCTAGAAGGCCATCATCCCAGAGTCACCTCTTCACTGTTGACGTTGAGACTGGTGTTTTGCGGGTACTAGATAATGAAGCTGCCAGTTGAAGACTTGTGAGGCGTCTGTTTCTCAAACTAGACACTAATGTACTTGTCCTCTTGCTCAGTTGGGGACRGGGGCCTCCCACTCCTCTTTCTATTCTGGTTATAGTTTCTTGGCAATTTCTCGCATAGCCTTCATTCTCAGAACAAGAAAAGACTYATGAGTTTCAGAAGAATGGTCTTGGTTTCTGGCCATTTTGAGCCTGTAATCGAACCCACAAATTCTGATGCTCCAGATACTCAACTAGTCTAAAGGCCAGTTTTATTTCTTCTTTAATCAGAATAGTTTTCAGCTGTGCTAACATAATTTAAAAGGGTTTTCTAATGATCAATTAGCCTTTCACAATGATCAACTTGGATTAGGTAACAACGTGCCATTGGAACACAGGAGTGATGGTTGCTGATAATGGGCCTCTGTACACCTATGAAGATATTCCATTATTCCATTATTTTTTTTTAAATCAGCCGTTTCAAGCTACAAAAGTCATTTACAACATCTACACTATTTCTGATCAATTTGATGTTATTTTAAAATGGACCAAAAATTTGCTTTTCTTTCAAAAACAAGGACATTTCTAAGTGACCCCAAACCTTTGAACGGTAGTGTACACGCACACACAATATATAAAGGATGCACGATATATCGGTGAACATATCGGAATTGGCCATATCGGAAAAATGCGATTATCGGTATCAGCCCGATGTCTAGTTTAACGCTGATGTGCAAAACAGATGTCAAAACTGAAGTACATACCTATATAACATAAGTACATGACGTAATGACGCCATGTAAAATGTTGCGCTATACGTGCAACACACCTAAACTAGCCCACAATGACTGCTCGATCCACACAGCAGACAAGTCGAGCAGTCATTTGAAAGAGTAAAGACATTTTAGCGAGACAACTCCAAGGCAAAATCCATTAAAGCCAAGATAATGGAATTCATTGCCCTTGACAATCAACTGTTCTCTGTCATGGGTGATGTTGGCTTTGGTCAAGCACCGGTACACTTTTTTTTTGGTACTATTTTTCCAGAAGTTCCCCTACCAGAGGTACACAGTAATAGAGTCACTGCTATTAGCTTCACGACTGACATTTGGATCAGCGATATCAGCCCCATGAGCATGCTGAGTGTGACAGCACAGTGGGTCGTCGAGGACTTCCTACTGAGGGAAGTCGTATTGCATGCTCATGAATGTGCTGGTTCTCATACCGTTGCTGCTATTTCAARGGCATTTGAGAACATGTTTGAAATTTGAACACACTAGCTAGCTCCATTCAAACAAGTGACTGGAGAAATAAGCTCATCAACTGAGCCTGCAGCAGACGTGATACCCCTCTGTCATGGCGTTGAAACTCCTGCTCAACAAAACTGGCAGGGATGTAAAACAAATGTGCACAACATTTGAGATAAGCTTCATGTGCGTATGGAACATTTCTGGGGCCTTTTTTTTCAGCTCATGGGACAAACACTTTACATGTTGATTTATATTATTGTTCAGTGTAGTAGTCGTATTCTAATTCCGAATTCTAACGCCACCGATTCTGTCACATAACAGTGGAGTGCGCATGCCCATTCTGACTTTGTCAATGCTATGCTAACCAGTTAGCTAGCAGCTAGTGTGCAACGTTAGTGCTGACTAGTTTCTGTGGATTGAATATGGCCCCTTTTCCCGACGAGGTGGATGTTTTTACTGACACACATTGGCGAATTAAACAGTTGCCCTTGACAACAGTGGGCCCCAGCAACAAAACTGCCCACACAGGCTGTGAACAAGTGAGTCGGTGGCATTCTCTCTTTACTGTGTCGCCACCATGCTCAATGCTATGTTCGATGCTAAGGGCCGCTACTTCGATGCAGACAAGAAACAGGATTTACGTGAAATGTTACATACACAGCTGGACAAGATGGAAACGGACACAGTGACAGTGCGCACCGAGGAAGAGAGGCCACGGACAGACAGAGCTGAAACTTCACTGCTTGACATGTATGATGCAATCCTGGTTGAGGATGAAACGACGAAACAGCACAGCAAGTAAGTGAAAGAAATAGGTTTTGATTATGTTTCACTGGTAATGGGAACATGCATAAATGCCAACAAAATATATATTTTGGTCAGTGTGTGTGTAACCTTGATTTAACTAGGCAAGTTAGTTAAGAACCAATTATTATTTACAATGACGGCCTACCGCAGCCAAACCCGGACGACGCTGGGCCAATTGTGCGCTGCCCTATGGGACTCCCAATTATGACCGGATGTGATACAGCCTGGATTCGAACCAGGGACTTTAGTGACACCTCTTGCACCGAGATGCAGTGCCTTAGACCGCTGTGTACATGTGTGTGCGTTAACTATTTAACTGTACTAGAATGCTTAAAAGGCTGCTAAAATGTTATATCGTTTTTTTGGGGGCAAGGAAAATATTGGATATCGGTATCGGCCAAAAATGTGATATCGGTGCATCACTAATCTCTCGATGGTTTATTTTCCATTAAAACCCCCAAAATAGCATCTGATAGGGGGCATCGATGCACTATGCATGTATTAATCATCATCATCATCATCACAAACACACTCTCTCACGGCCTTACCTCTGGGGCTACAAAGTTAGCGGTGTAGCATGGAGTCATGAGCAGGCCGTTGTCAGCTCTCAGCTGCTTGGCAAAACCAAAATCACAGATCCGGATAGACTCAGGGTTCCCCGACTCATCTACATAAAGGATGTTACTGGGCTTTAGGTCCCTGTGAACAACCTGGTGAAGAGGAGAGGGTAGGGGAGGAGGAAGAGAGGAGAGGAAGAGAATAGAAGAGGTACGGGAGGAAGAGAGCAGAGGGGAGGTACAGGAGGAAGAGAGAAGGAGAGAGGAGGGGTAGGGCAGGAAGAGAGGAGAGAGGACGGGATAGCAGAGAGAAGGAGGATAGGATGAGAGAATTAAGATTAAATGTGAACGCAAAAATAATTTACTTCAACTGTTCACTTGTTGGAYATAATKTGTTGGTCGTATATTATTWAAAAAAATATATATACAGTAGCAGTCAAAAGTTTGGACACACCCACTCATTCAAGGGTTTTTCTTTATTTMTTACTATTTTCTACATTGTAGAATAATAGCAAAGACATCAAAACTATGAAATAACACATATGGAATCATGTAGTAACCAAAAAAAGTGTTAAATCAAAATATATTTTATATTTGAAAGTCTTCAAAGTAGCCACCCTTTGCCTTGATGACAGCTTTGCATTCTCTCAACTAGCTTAATGAGGTAGTCACTTGGAATGCATTTCAATTAACAGGTGTGCCTGGTTTAAGTTAATTTGTGGAATTTCTTTCCTTCTTAATGCTTTTGAGCCAATCAGTTGTGTTGTGACAAGGTAGGGGTTGTATACAGAAGATAGCCCTATTTGGTAAAAGACCAAGTCCATATTATGGCAAGAACAGCTCAAATAAGTAAAGAGAAATGACAGTCCATCATTACTTTAATACATGAAGGTCAGTCAATCCGGAAAATGTCAAGAACTTTTAAAGTTTCAAGCTCTATGATGAAACTGGCTCTCATGAGGACTGCCACAGGAAAGACCCAGAGTTACATCTGCTGCAGAGGATAAGTTCATTAYAGTTACCAGCCTCAGAAATTGCAGCCCAAATAAATAATTAGAGTTCAAGTAACAGACATCTCAATATCAACTGTTCAGAGGAGACTGTGAATCAGGCCTTCATGGTCGAATTGCTGCTAAGAAACCACTACTAAAAAACACCAATAAGAAGAAGAGACTTGTTTGGGCCAAGAAACACGAACAATGGTCATTAGACCGGTGGAAATCTGTCCTTTGGTCTGATGAGTACAAATTTGAGATTCTTGTTTCCAACCTCCGTGTCTTTGTGAGACTCAGAGTAGGTGAACGGATGATCTCCGCATGTGTGATTCCCACCGTAAAGCATGGAGGAGGAGGTGTGGGGGTGCTTTTCTGGTGACACTGTCAGTGATTTATTTAGAWMTCAAGGCACACTTAACCAGCACGGCTACCACAACATTCTGCAGCGATACWCCATCCCATCTGGTTTGCGCTTAGTGGGACTATCATCTGTTTTTCAAAAGGACAATGACCCAACACACCTCCAGGATATGTAAGGGCTATTTGACCAAGAAGAAGAGTGATGGAGTGCTGCATCAGATGTCCTGGCCTCCACAATCACCTGACCTCAACCCAATTGAGATGGTTTGCGATGAGGAGGACCGCAGAGTGAAGGAAAAGCAGCTCAGCATATGTGGGATCTCCTTCAAGCATTCCAGGTGAAACTGGTTGAGAGAATGCCAAGAGTGTGCAAAGCTGTCATCAAGGCAAAGTGTAGCTACTTTGAAGAATCTCAAATATAAAATACTTTTTTGGGTTACTACATGATTCCATAMGTGTTATTTCATAGTTGTGATGTTTCCACTATTATTCTACAATGTAGAAAATAGTAAAAAATAAAGAAAAACCRTTGAATGAGTCGGTGTCCAAACTTCTGACTGGTACTGTATATTTTAAAGAATGAATATTAGAACACAGAGAAAAAGGAAATAAAAACAACATACTAAGAATAAGGAGGAATATCAAACTACTGTTTAAGTCCATAGTGACCAGTCTGTTACAGTGTGTGTGTGTGTGTGTGTAGATGAGCGTCTCACCCCCTGTGCGTGGAGGTATTCTACAGTCTTGGTGATGGTGTGGAGCACGGAGCTGGCTTCTCGCTCTGAGAAGACCTTCTGTTTGAGGATCCGGTCCAGCAGCTCCCCACCTCTCATCAGCTCTGTCACCAGATACACCTGCTTCCCATTGTCATACACCTGACAGATGGAGAGAACACATGATGGATGGCTCAGGGTGTGTGTGTGTGTGTGTGTGTGTGTGTATGTATATGTATGTGTGTGTGTATGTGTGTGTAATATATGTGTGGTGTGTATATGTGTGTGTGTGGTATATTGTGTGTGTGGTGTATATTGTATGTGTGTGTATGTGTGTGTGTGTGGTTGTGTGTGTATGTGTGTGTATGTGTGTGTATGTGTTGTGTGTATATGTGGTGTGTATGTGTGTGTGTATATGTGTGTGTGTATGTATGTGTGTATATGTATGGTGTTATGTTATGTGTTGTATATGTATGTGTTGTGTTGTTTATGTATGTGTGTGTATGTGTGTATGTGTGGGTGTGTGTATGTGTGTGTGTGTGTGTGTGTATTGTGTGTTGTGTGTGTGTTATGTGTGGTGTGTGTGTGTGTGTGTGTGTGTGAATGTGTGGTGACTGCAACGTCCTTCAGGGTGATGATGTTGGGGTGCTGGCCGTATCTCAACAGGATCTCAATCTCCTCTGAGGGGTCTGTCATGGTCTTGTCAATCACCTGACAATAAACAATAATAGTATAAATCCTCCATTAGGAGACGGTGTAAGAGACGAGATGAGAAATGACGAGAACGGCACTCTCCAAAAAGACCTTCATCAAAATAATGAATAGTCATGTCCAACTACTGGTTTGGAATGGATTCAGCAGCCCACAAGGTGGATGYATAAGAACTTGGGGTTCTTGGGAGAGTGACTCAACCCAGAGAGGGAGGTTACAGTGTTCTGACCTTGGCGGCGTACTCTGTGTTGGTGGCTTTGTGGATGCAGCGCTTGCAAACGGAGAAAGAGCCCATGCCGATGTCCTCCTTCAACATGTAGCCATCGCTGAACAACACGTTCTTTCCGTGGAGTTGCTGTATGAACCACACACACATCTATGGTATAATGCTTGAACTACAGTCTACAACAGTGCTTTACAAACAACAATCAATGCATTTTAATATTATACTTTCTATTATGATGTATTCATCCATCTACACACACACACACACACACACACACACACACACCATGCCACGATCACACAGACACAACCACACTCCCCATCACAGTTGTGGTAAAGCACAGAAAACATTGGATGATGTGCTTGATTTGACCTCCATCCTTACTGATGGTATTAGAACCAAGCAATTCAACTGGACTAGAGGTTTACTCCTCAACAACATGTGCAGTGTAAATCCACCAGACAATTAAACCCCAGCCTTATCTGCCCTAAGTAAGTATGGCTTTCACTGTCATTATATTATACTGATTGACACAGTGTTGTAGGATGGAGAAATATGGCCATCTAGTGGTCAGAGAGTGAAAGAGCATGTTCTCCTTCAAAACACCAATGAAAGACAACATCWTGGGGAGGTAACCATCTGGCTGTCAGATAGCTCTCTCTCTTCTTAAGAAATGAGAACGCGCCTGCTAAATGGCATATATTATAATTATATATTAATAGTAGGCATTTCCCATCTGTGATGGACTGCTGACCTGGACCACTGGGTGTGGTGTGGGCTTGGCCGGCTCCTTGGCCCCCTCCTCATCCAGCATGGCCGGGGCGACGAAGCTGAAGCCACGGAAGAGTTGGTGAGCTCCGGCACTGGGTGGAACACCTGGGGAGTCTGGGGGAATCAGAGCAAGAACACAACATCATACACACTTGAAACAGACAGGAGAGCCAAAGAGTATTTGTTTTTTGTCACAAATGTACTAGTTTGACTAATTGTTACCAGCCGGCAAACTTCAAAATGGCATTATAATATGTTTCATTCACCTAAATACACTCTCCCTTAAAAATTAAAAACAACAACACTAAAATTAGACTGTGCTCCAAGGTGATGTAAGCAGCTGACAAGTACCAACTGTTTGATTCAGTCCACCCGTAGCGGTGTTGGTAAAAAGCGGATGTTTCTCGTGTTCATGGATACAGTATTTTCCACGTAATTTCCGTTTCCCGTAAAAAATAACAGAAGTGGGGGACTCCGCTCAGGCATCTTTTGACGCCTGCTACGTCAGGTTCGATTCAGTCAGCTTTTGACGCCTGCTACGTCAGGTTCGATTCAGTCAGCTTTTGACGCCTGCCTAGTTCATGGTTCGAGTCCAGTCAGCTTTTGACGCCTGCTACATTCGAGTTCGATTCAGTCAGCTTTTGACGCCTGCTACGTCAGGTTAGATTGTCAGCTTTTGCGGCTGCACTAAGATTAGATTCAGTCAGCTTTTGACGCCTGCTACGTCGTTTGATTCAGTCAGCTTTGACGCCTGCTACGTCAGTGGTTCGATCAGTCAGCTTTTGATGCCTGCTACGTCAGGTTCGATTCAGTCAGCTTTTGAAGCCTGCTACGTCAGGTTCGATTCAGTCAGCTTTTGAAGCCTGCAACGTCAGGTTCGATTCAGTCAGCTTTTGACGCTGCTGCCGTCAGTGGTTCGATCGTAGTTCAGCTTTTTGACACCTGCTACGTCAGGTTCGATTCTAGTCTTTGACACCTGCTACGTCAGGTTCGATTAGATTGTCCGATTTTGACGCCTGCTACGTCAGTGTTCGATGGTCAGGGTCAGCTTTTTACACCTGCTACGTCAGGTTAGATTGTCAGCCCTGGTCTGTCTTGTCACGCTAGGACAAGTTACTCTTGTCAACTTTGACCTCTTACCTTTGGGTGTGCGGGAGGTGAACTCTGAGTCGAAGTAGAAGGTGTCGTCTGGTCGGGCCACCGCCGGCTTGAACGGGGGTGGGATCTCTCGCCGGAACAGTTTCTGAAAGGGTTAAAATAGTTTCTGAAAGGTTTCAAATAATGGAGACTTGAGAATTGCCCGAAGCATATGACAAAATTCATTTAAAAATGCTAATTAGATAATGAGTCCTGATAGGACTACAGTATGAGTGTGCGATGAGTGCTAGAGGGGAGGCCCCACTCACGTTCCAGTCGATGGTGGAGAAGAACGTGTGGCGTTTGATCTCCTCTGCACCATCCGCCCCGGACCCTGTCCACACAATCACACTATTAGTATGGATGACTGCATACAACATCACCAGCTCTATGCTTAAAGCGGCAATCAYCAGTWGAAGCAATGTGTTCTTCACGCCACCCTGGCAAATTCACAAACAGATCTATGGATGCATGGTGTGACCATTCACCATATCAACATGATAGTTTTACAACGTAGTTTTAACCATGTTTATATTTGTTAAATACAACAAGCTTATATTTTCAGTTCTGATTGGCTACGACAGTTGAACTAAGCTCATGAGGCATTTAATAAGTTATATTCTTCAAGAATCAATAGATACATGGACCAACTTAAACGATCGTGCCCCAGGTTACATGAAAAACCACATTGATATGGTCTATAACCACCACAGTTACAATACCAGAGCTGGTGTTATGTCTTGTAAAATCGCAAGAGTAAACAGCACTGTGAGGAGCACGTTTTTCTATACAGGCATTTGTCTATGGAATAGCCTCCCCTTCGAGATCAAGCAAAGAAAAAGTAGAACTGGCTTTAAAAAGCAGGAAAAGTTTGTCTAAGAGAAACCACTCCACTGCCCCCTACTGCTGGTCAGGTGTATTTATTTGAAGGATCAGTATGATGTGCAATTAATATATGGTTGATTTTTAAGGTCATGCAGTGAATAGTTCCACTTTTTATGTTGTCAATATAAATGAATGTATTTATGGTTGTTTGCAATTTTGTCTTGCCTTTTAATCATACGTTTTATTGTTTTCACCATCGAGGAACACTTTGGAAACAAGCATTTTAATGAATACTTTCAAGTGATATCCTCTGGGTCCACATTGTACATTTTGTTGTATATGTCTGTTACCCAAAATACATTTAATTCAATACATATACTTAATTTATAAGTCAAAAACTGGATGTACCAACTGCAGATTGCCCCTTTAATATCAAAATAGGTCTTATTATACCACAGTGATTACTCTCCTGTAATTACCTTGTCACTGGCTAGTAGGTACTCACCCATTCTGTTGATGGGGTTCCTCTTGAACAGAGCTCGGAGGAGACTCTGGGCCTCTGTACTCAGGAATTGGGGCATTCCCAATCTGGCCCTGCAGGGGGAGACATTGTTAAATCCAGAAGTTTTATAAAATAGCAGCCTGGTTAATCCAGACTGAACGTTCACCACGGTTTCCTTGAACGCAGCATTCAGGCTGGTTTAGTCGGGCTAAATAAATAGTACTGCTCTGGTAATAATTACAGACACTCTAGCCAGTGATTGTGGGCCCAGTGTGGTTCCGCAATGGGACCCTATATAGTGTTGAATTATAGAAACTCAGCAAAAAAAGAAACGTCCTCACACTGTCAACTGCGTTCATTTTCAGCAAACTTAACACTTGTAAATATTTGTATGAACATAAGATCCAACAGACAAACTGAACAAGTTCCATAGACATGTAACTAACAGAAATGGAATGTGTGTCCCTGAACAAAGAGGGGGTCAAAATCAAAAGTAACAGTCAGTATCTGGTGTGGCCACCAGCTGCATTAAGAACTGCAGTGCATCTCCGTCTCATGGACTGCACCAGACATGCCACTTCTTACTGTGAGATGTTACCCCACTCTTGCACCAAGGCACCTGCAAGTTCCCGGACATTTCTATGGGGAATGGCCCTAGCCCTCACCCTCCGATCCAACAGGTCCCAGACGTGCTCAATGTGATTGAGATCCGGGCTCTTCGCTGGCCATGGCAGAACACTGAACATTCTGTTTGCCAGGAAGATTTCCTGGAACGGTTGCAGAGTAGGCAGTTATGGCTGAGTGGGCATTGGTCATGGCTGGCGGGAGGGTCATGTCAGGATGAAGCCTGCAGGGAGGGAATACCAGATGAAGGGAGAAGGATTGTCTTTTCTTGTAACGACAGCGTTGGAGATTGCCTGGCCATGACAACAGCTTCAGTCCCGATGAAGCTGTGTACACAGACGCCCAGATTATGACGGACCCTCCACCTCTCAGCCTATTGCGGACAGTCTGAGCACTGATGGAGGGATTGTTGCGTTCTGGTGGTAACCTCGGGCAGTTTTGGTTGCCATCCTGGTACCGTCCCGGCAGGTGTGATGTTCGGATGTCCGATCGCTGTGCAGTGTTGTACAGCAGTGGTCTGTGGCACTGCGAGGACGATTAGCTCTCCGTCCTGTCTGCCCTGTAGTGCTGTCCTTAGGCTTCTCACAGTAAGAACATTGCATTTATTGCCCTGGCCACATCTGCAGTCCTCATGCCTCCTTGCAGCATGACCTAAGGCGACGTTTCAGCAGATTGAGCAGGGACCTGGGATCTTTCTTTGGTGTTTTTCAGAGTCAGTAGAAAGGCCTCTTTAAGTGTCCTACGTTTTCATAACTGTGACCTTAATTGCCTACCGTCTGTAAGCTGTTAGTGTCTTAAACGACCGTTCCATGTTCATTAATTGTTTATGGTTCATTGAACAAGTATGGGAAACAGTGTTTAAACCCTTTACAATGAAGATCTGTGAAGTTATTTGGATTTTTACAAATTATCTTTGAAAGACAGGGTCCTGAAAAAGGTAAGTTTCTTTTTTTGCTGAGTTTATATGGCTTATCAAAAGGAGTGACCTATTCTGTGACAGTATCTACTTACTTGAGGATGAGGTTCATGGTCTCTTTGCGGTCCTTCCCTTGGAACGGCAGCGATCCGGTCAGCATCTCAAACTGTCAAACAAATACAACCACCACCATCTTAAAAAAAAAAACACCTTTCACATTCAACTCTAGAGCTCTGACGTTTGATTGTTTTGTATTGTGAAGGTTGTGTTCATTAGGCACCAAACGGAATAAAACAGATTGAAACAGGGAGAAACTACCTAAATGTGTCCAATAACCAACGTTTATTTTCATTTTCAGTTGCAAAGCATCTTACCAAGTTGTGCACTAATGAATATAACCCAAACGACAGATGAAATGACTCACCATCAGTACCCCAAACGACCACCAGTCGGCGCTCTGTATGTGGCCCTGCCTGTTCACCACCTCTGGCGCCATGTATTCCACCGTACCACAGAAGGAGTAGGCCTTCTTCTCTTGGTCAACAGCCTCTTTACACAAGCCAAAATCTGGGGAGAAGACACCACAAGTCATTTACGATCCAATTACCTGTACTACCATAAACACACATCATGAATACACACAACAGACAGAGGAAGAAAGGACATTGACARTATGCTTTATGGAAATGGCCAGGAGTTTGACTATAATAATTAGTCTATAGACTACAATTAGGGCCCAGGCTAGGTCTGCAATGGTACCCTATTCCCTATGGTGGGTAATTCTAGAGGGCCCTGGTCAAAAGGTGTGCACTAAATGTTAGGGATGAGGAAGCCATTTCAGACAAAGCCCTAGAGTTCTCTCCTAGCCAGGTCACATGATCCGGGAAAACTATCCGTACCACTTCCTGATGCCATGATGACTCTTCAGGTATTCTAAGGCCTTATCATTCAAATGCTCCATGTGAAGYTAATACACCACACTGGGATATTTTTAAGGTCACCTGTGGCGTTTGTGTGTGTGCGTGTGCGTACGCCAACAAGGTAAACAGAAGATAGAGGAGAGAGTGATTACAGGGTAGATAAGATGCAGGAGAAACATCATTCATTTCAGGGTCATGCTCTACATCAGTAGTTGTTTTTCAGTTACTGGACCACCAACTTAATTTTCTTTTGGCTGGAGAACCCCTGAAGTACCCCCTCATGTGCATTTTTACCAGTAGGCCTATGGTCTCATGAGTCTTCAAGAACACGTACCCCCAGGGTCCTAGTACCCTCTGGACAGGCCAAGTACCCCCGGGGCCCTTGTACCCTCTGTGGACAGGCCAAGTACCCCCGGGGCCCTTGTACCCTCTGTGGACATGCCAAGTACCCCCGGGGCCCTTGTACCCTCTGTGGACAGGCCAAGTACCCCCGGGGCCCTTGTACCCTCTGTGGACAGGCCAAGTACCCCCGGGG